>NW_027650203.1:0-136792 GCF_965287045.1 Carcharhinus amblyrhynchos | reverse complement strand
CTCAGTGCCTCAGAGTCTCAGTGTCTCTGTGTCTCTGTGCCTCTGTGTCTCAGTGTCTCAGTGTCTCTGCGCCTCAGTGCCGCCGAGTCTCAGAGTCTCAGTGCCTCTGTGTCTCTGTGTCTCAGAATCTCAGTATCTCAGTGTCCCTTGTCTCTCTGTCTCAGTGTCTCAGTGTCTCAGGGTCTCGGTGTCTCTGTGTCTCTGTGCCTCTGTGTCTCTGTGTCTAAGTGTCTCAGTGTCTCAGTGTCTCCGAGTTTCATTGTCTCAGTGTCTCAGAGTCTCAGTGTCTCTGTGTCTCAGTGTTTGAGTGCCTCTGCGCCTCAGTGTCTCCGAGTTTCATTGTCTCAGTGTCTCAGAGACTCAGTAACTCTGTGTCTCAGTACCTCTGCGCCTCAGTGTCTCTGTGTCTCAGTGTCTCAGTGCCTCCGCGTCTCAGAGTCTCATTGTCTCAGTGTCTCAGAGTCTCATAGTCTCTGTTTCTCAGTGTCCCTTGTCTCTGTGTCTCAGTGTCTCTGTGTCTCAGTGTCTCAGAGTCTCAGTGTCTCTGACCCTGGTGTCTCAGTGTCTCAGCGTCTCAGTGTCTCTGTGTCCCTGTGCCTCATTGTCTCAGTGTCTCAGAGTCTCAGTAACTCTGTGTCTCATTGACTCAGTGTCTCTGTGCCTCAGTGTCTCAGTGCCTCAGAGTCTGAGTCTCAGTTTCTCAGTGTCTCTGTGTCACAGTCTCATTGTCTCAGTGTCTCAGAGTCTCAGTTTCTCAGTGTCTCTGTGTCTCTGTGTCTCAGTGTCTCATTGTCTCAGTGTCTCAGTTTCTGAGTGTCTCTGTGTCTCAGAGTCTCAGTGTCTCTGTGTCTCTGTGTCTCAGTGTCTCAGAGTCTCAGTGTCTCAGTGTCTCTGTGCCTCGGTGTCTCTGTGTCTCTGTGCCTCAGTGTCTCAGTGTCTCAGAGTCTCAGTGTCTCTGTGTCTCATTGACTCAGTGTCTCTGTGCCTCAGTGTCTCTGTGTCTCTGTGTCTCTGCGCCTGAGTGTCTCAGTGTCTCAGAGTCTCAGTGTCTCAGAGTCTCAGTGTCTCAGTGTCTCTGTCTCTCTGTGCCACAGTGCCTCAGTGTCTCAGAGTCTCAGTGTCTCAGTGTCTCTGTGTCTCTTGGTCTCAGTGTCTCTGTGCCTCAGTGTCTCAGTGTCTCTGTGTCTCAGTGTCTCAGTGTCTCAGAGTCTCTGTGTTTCTGTGTCTCAGTGTCTCAGAGTCTCAGTGTCTCAGTGTCTCTGTGCCTCAGTGTCTCAGTGTCTCAGTGTCTCTGTGTCTCAGTGTCTCAGTGTCTCAGAGTCTCTGTGTCTCTGTGTCTCAGTGTCTCTGTGTCTCAATGTCTCAGTGTCTCTGTGTCTCTTGGTTTCAGTGCCTCTGTGCCTCAGTGTCTCAGTGTCTCTCTGTCTCAGTGTCTCAGTGTCTCAGAGTCTCAGTGTCTCTGTGTCTCAGTGTCTCAGAGACTCAGTGTCTCAGTGTCTCTGTGTCTCAGTGTCTCAGATTCTCAGTGTCTCTGTGTCTCAGTGCCTCTGCGTCTCAGTGTCTCTGTGTCTCAGTGTCTCAGTGTCTCAGAGTCTCAGAGTCTCAGTGTCTCTGTGTCTCAGTGTCTCAGTGTCTCAGAGTCTCAGAGTCTCAGAGTCTCAGTGTCTCTGTGTCTCAGTGTCTCTGTGTCTCAGTGTCTCAGTGTCTCTGTGCCTCAGTGTCTCAGAGTCTCCGTATCTCTCTGTCCCTTGGTCTCAGTGTCTCTGAGCCTCAGTGTCTCAGTGTCTCTGTGTCTCGGTGCCTCAGTGTCTCAGTATCTCAGAGTCTCAGTGTGTCTGTATCTCAATGTCTCAGTGTCTCAGAGTCTCAGTGTCTCGGTGTCTCAATGTTTCAGTGTCTCTGTGTCTCTTGGTCTCCGTGTCTCTGAGTCTCAGTGTCTCAGAGTCTCAGTGTCTCTGTGTCTCTGTGTCTCCGTGTCTCAGAGTCTCAGTGTCTCAGTGTCTCTGTGTCTCAGATTCTCAGTGTTTCAGTGTCTCTGTGTCTCAGTGTCTCTGTGCCTCAGTGTCTCAGTGTCTCAGAGTCTCAGTGTCTCTGTGCCTCTGTGCCTCTGTGTCTCTGATCCTCAGTGTCTCAGTGTCTCTGTGTCTCTGTGCCTCAGTGTCTCAGTATCTCAGAGTCTCAGTGTCTCAGTGTGTCTGTGTCTCAATGTCTCAGTATCTCAGAGTCTCAGTCTCTCTGTGTCTCAATGCCTCAGTGTCTCTGTGTCTCTTGGTCTCAGTGTCTCAGTGTCTCAGTGTCTCTGTGTCTCAGTGTTTCTGTGTCTCCGTGTCTCAGAGTCTCAGTGTCTCAGTGTCTCAGTGTCTCAGTGTCTCAGATTCTCAGTGTCTCATTGTCTCTGTGTCTTAGTGTCTCAGTGTCTCTGTGCCTCAGTGTCTCAGGGTCTCAGTGTCTCTGTGTCTCTGTGCCTCTGTGTCTCAGTGTCTCAGTGTCTCTGTGCCTCAGTGTCTCAGTGTCTCAGAGTCTCAGTGTCTCTGTGTCTCTGTGCCTCTGTGTCTCTGTGTCTAAGTGTCTCAGTGTCTCAGTGTCTCCGAGTTTCATTGTCTCAGTGTCTCTGACTCTCAGAGTCTCTGTGTCTCAGTGTCGCAGTGCCTCTGCGCCTCAGTGTCTCCGAGTTTCATTGTCTCAGTGTCTCAGAGACTCAGTAACTCTGTGTCTCAGTGCCTCTGCGCCTCAGTGCCTCCGAGTCTCAGAGTCTCAGTGCCTCAGTATCTCTGTGTCTCAGAGTCTCATTGGCTCAGTGTCTCAGAGTCTCAGTATCTCAGTGTCCCTTGTCTCTCTGTCTCAGTGTCTCAGTGTCTCAGTGTCTCAGGGTCTCGGTGTCTCTGTGTCTCTGTGCCTCTGTGTCTCTGTGTCTAAGTGTCTCAGTGTCTCAGTGTCTCCGAGTTTCATTGTCTCAGTGTCTCAGAGTCTCAGTGTCTCTGTGTCTCAGTGTCTCAGTTCCTCTGCGCCTCAGTGTCTCCGAGTTTCATTGTCTCAGTGTCTCAGAGACTCAGTAACTCTGTGTCTCAGTACCTCTGCGCCTCAGTGTCTCTGTGTCTCAGTGTCTCAGTGCCTCCGCGTCTCAGAGTCTCAGTGTCTCAGTGTCTCTGTGTCTCAGAGTCTCATTGTCTCAGTGTCTCAGAGTCTCATAGTCTCTGTTTCTCAGTGTCCCTTGTCTCTGTGCCTCAGTGTCTCTGTGTCTCAGTGTCTCAGAGTCTCAGTGTCTCAGTGTCTCTGTGCCTCAGTGTCTCAGTGTCTCAGCGTCTCAGTGTCTCTGTGTCCCTGTGCCTCTGTGTCTCTGTGTCTCTGTGTCTCATTGTCTCAGTGTCTCAGAGTCTCAGTAACTCTGTGTCTCATTGACTCAGTGTCTCTGTGCCTCAGTGTCTCAGTGCCTCAGAGTCTGAGTCTCAGTTTCTCAGTGTCTCTGTGTCACAGTCTCATTGTCTCAGTGTCTCAGTGTCTCAGAGTCTCTGTGTTTCTGTGTCTCAGTGTCTCAGAGTCTCAGTGTCTCAGTGTCTCTGTGCCTCAGTGTCTCAGTGTCTCAGTGTCTCTGTGTCTCAGTGTCTCAGTGTCTCAGTGTCTCAGAGTCTCTGTGTCTCTGTGTCTCAGTGTCTCAGAGTCTCAGTGTCTCAGTGTCTCTGTGCCTCAGTGTCTCAGTGTCTCAGAGTCTCAGTGTCTCTGTGTCTCTTTGACTCAGTGTCTCAGTGTCTCAGTGTCTCTATGTCTCTGGGCCTCAGTGTCTCAGTGCCTCAGAGTCTCAGTGTCTCAGTGTCTCTGTGCCTCAGTGTCTCAGTATCTCAGAGTCTCCGTATCTCTCTGTCCCTTGGTCTCAGTGTCTCTGTGTCTCCGTGCCTCAGTGGCTCAGTATCTCAGAGTCTCAGTGTCTCAGTGTGTCTGTGTCTCAATGTCTCAGTGTCTCAGAGTCTCAGTGTCTCTGTGTCTCAATGTCTCAGTGTCTCTGTGTCTCTTGGTCTCAGTGTCTCTGTGTCTCAGTGTCTCAGTGTCTCAGAGTCTCAGTGTCTCTGTGTCTCTGTGTCTCCGTGTCTCAGAGTGTCAGTGTCTCAGTGTCTCTGTGTCTCAGTGTCTCAGATTCTCAGTGTCTCTGTGCCTCTGTGTCTCTGTGTCAATGTGTCTCAGTGTCTCAGTGTCTCAGAGATTCATTGTCTCAGTGTCTCAGAGTCTCAGTGTCTCTGTGTCTCAGTGTCTCAGTGCCTCTGCGCCTCAGTGTCTCCGAGTTTCATTGTCTCAGTGTCTCAGTGACTCAGTAACTCTGTGTCTCAGTGCCTCTGCGCCTCAGTGTCTCTGTGTCTCAGTGCCTCAGTGCCTCTGAGTCTCAGAGTCTCAGTGTCTCAGTGTCTCTGTGTGTCAGAGTCTCAATGTCTCAGTGTCTCAGAGTCTCAGTTTCTCAGTGTCCCTTGTCTCTGCGCCTCAGTGTCTCTGTGTCTCAGTGTCCCAGTGTCCCAGCGTCTCAGCGTCTCAGTGTCTCTGTGTCCCTGTGCCTCTGTGTCTCAGAGTTTCATTGTCTCAGTGTGTCAGAGTCTCAGTGTCTCAGTGTCTCAGTGCCTCTGCGCCTCAGTGTCTCCGGGTTTCATTGTCTCAGTGTCTCAGAGACTCAGTAACTCTGTGTCTCAGTGCCTCTGCGCCTCAGTGTCTCTGTGTCTCAGTGTCTCAGTGCCTCTGAGTCTCAGAGTCTCAGTGTCTCAGTGTCTCTGTGTCTCAGAGTCTCATTGTCTCAGTGTCTCAGAGTCTCAGTTTCTCAGTGTCCCTTGTCTCAGTGTCTCAGTGTCTTTGTGCCTCAGTGTCTCAGTGTCCCAGCGTCTCAGCGTCTCAGTGTCTCTGTGTCCCTGTGCCTCTGTGTCTCTGTGTCTCATTGTCTCAGTGTCTCAGAGTCTCAGTAACTCTGTGTCTCAGTGCCTCTGCGCCTCAGTGTCTCTGTGTCTCTGGGTCTCAGTGCCTCAGAGTCTCAGAGTCTCAGTTTCTCAGTGTCTCTGTGTATCAGAGTCTCATTGTCTCAGTTTCTCAGAGTCTCAGTGTCTCTGTGTCTCTGTGTCTCTGTGTCTCAGTGTCTCAGTGCATCAGAGTCTCAGAGTCTCAGTTTCTCAGTGTCTCTGTGTCTCAGAGTCTCATTGTCTCAGTGTCACAGAGTCTCAGTTTCTCAGTGTCTCTGTGCCTCAGTGTCTCAGTGTCTCCGAGTCTCCGTATCTCTCTGTCTCTTGGTCTCTGTGTCCCTGAGCCTCAGTTTCTCAGTGTCTCTGTGTCTCTGTGCCTCAGTGTCTCAGTGTCTCAGAGTCACAGTGTCTCAGTGTCTCTGTGTCTCAGAGTCTCAGTGTCTCAGTGTGTCTGTATCTCAGTGTCTCAGAGTCTCAGTGTCTCAGTGTCTCAATGTCTCAGTGTCTCTGTGTCTCTTGGTTTCAGTGTCTCTGTGCCTCAGTGTCTCAGTGTCTCTGTGTCTCAGTGTCTCAGTGTCTCAGATTCTCAGTGTCTCAGTGTCTCTGTGTCTCAGTGTCTCAGTGTCTCTGTGCCTCAGTGTCTCAGTGTCTCAGAGTCTCAGTGTCTCTGTGTCTCTTGGTCTCAGTGTCTCAGTGTCGCAGTGTCTCAGAGTCTCAGTGTCTCACTGTCTCTGTGCTTCGGTGTCTCTGTGTCTCTGTGCCTCAGTGTCTCAGTGTCTCAGAGTCTCAGTGTCTCTGTGTCTCATTGTCTCAGATTCTAAGTGTCTCGGTGTCTCTGTGTCTCAGTGTCTCAGGGTCTCTGTGCCTCAGTGCTTCAGAGTCTCAGTGTCTCGGTGTCTCAGTGTCTCAGTGTCTCAGTGTCTCTGTGTCTCAGTAACTCTGTGTCTCAGTGCCTCTGCGCCTCAGTATCTCTGTTGTCTCAGAGTCTCAGTGCCTCCGAGTCTCAGAGTCTCAGTGTCTCAGTGTCTCTGTGTCTCAGAGTCTCATTGTCTCAGTGTCTCAGAGTCTCAGTTTCTCAGTGTCTCTGTGTCTCTGTGTCTCAGTGTCTCAGAGTCTCTGTGTCTCAGTGTCTCTGTGCCTCAGTGTCTCAGTGTCTCAGTGTCTCAGCGTCTCAATGTCTGTGTCCCTGTGCCTCTGTGTCTCTGAGTCTCAGTGTCTCATTGTCTCAGTGTCTCAGTAACTCTGTGTCTCAGTGCCTCTGTGTCTCAGTGTCTCAGTGCCTCAGAGTCTCAGAGTCTCAGTTTCTCAGTGTCTCTGTGTCTCAGTGTCTCAGTGTCTCAGAGTCCCAGTGTCTCAGTGTCTCTGTGCCTCGGTGTCTCTGTGTCTCTGTGCCTCAGTGACTCAGTGTCTCAGAGTCTCAGTGTCTCTGTGTCTCTTTGACTCAGTGTCTCAGTGTCTCAGTGTCTCTGTGTCTCAGTGTCTCAGTGTTTCAGTGTCTCAGAGTCTCGGTGTCTCTGAGTCTCCGAGTCTCAGTGTCTCAGAGTCTCCGTATCTCTCTGTCTCTTGGTCTCAGTGTCTCTGAGCCTCAGTGTCTCAGAGTCTCAGTGTCTCTGTGTCTCTGTGTCTCAGTGTCTCAGATTCTCAGTGTCTCAGTGTCTCTACGCCTCAGTGTCTGAGTGTCTCAGAGTCTCAGTGTCTCTGTGTCTCTTTGACTCAGTGTCTCTGTGTCTCAGTGTCTCAGTGTCTCTGGGCCTCAGTGTCTCAGTGTCTCAGAGTCTCAGTGTCTCAGTGTCTCTGTGCCTCAGTGTCTCAGTGTCTCAGAGTCTCCGTATCTCTCTGTCCCTTGGTATCAGTGTCTCTGAGCCTCAGTGTCTCAGTGTCTCTGTGTCTCGGTGCCTCAGTGTCTCAGTATCTCAGAGTCTCAGTGTGTCTGTGTCTCAATGTCTCAGTGTCTCAGAGTCTCAGTGTCTCGGTGTCTCAATGTTTCAGTGTCTCTGTGTCTCTTGGTCTCCGTGTCTCTGAGTCTCAGTGTCTCTGTGTCTCTGTGTCTCCGTGTCTCAGAGTCTCAGTGTCTCAGTGTCTCTGTGTCTCAGTGTCTCAGATTCTCAGTGTTTCAGTGTCTCTGTGTCTCAGTGTCTCAGTGTCTCTGTGCCTCAGTGTCTCAGTGTCTCAGAGTCTCAGTGTCTCTGTGCCTCTGTGCCTCTATGTCTCTGATCCTCAGTGTCTCAGTGTCTCTGTGCCTCAGTGTCTCAGTGCCTCAGAGTCTCAGTGTCTCTGTGTCTCTGTGCCTCTGTGTCTCAGTGTCTCAGTGTCTCTGCGCCTCAGTGCCGCCGAGTCTCAGAGTCTCAGTGCCTCTGTGTCTCTGTGTCTCAGAATCTCAGTATCTCAGTGTCCCTTGTCTCTCTGTCTCAGTGTCTCAGTGTCTCAGTGTCTCAGGGTCTCGGTGTCTCTGTGTCTCTGTGCCTCTGTGTCTCTGTGTCTAAGTGTCTCAGTGTCTCAGTGTCTCCGAGTTTCATTGTCTCAGTGTCTCAGAGTCTCAGTGTCTCTGTGTCTCAGTGTTTGAGTGCCTCTGCGCCTCAGTGTCTCCGAGTTTCATTGTCTCAGTGTCTCAGAGACTCAGTAACTCTGTGTCTCAGTACCTCTGCGCCTCAGTGTCTCTGTGTCTCAGTGTCTCAGTGCCTCCGCGTCTCAGAGTCTCATTGTCTCAGTGTCTCAGAGTCTCATAGTCTCTGTTTCTCAGTGTCCCTTGTCTCTGTGTCTCAGTGTCTCTGTGTCTCAGTGTCTCAGAGTCTCAGTGTCTCTGACCCTGGTGTCTCAGTGTCTCAGCATCTCAGTGTCTCTGTGTCCCTGTGCCTCATTGTCTCAGTGTCTCAGAGTCTCAGTAACTCTGTGTCTCATTGACTCAGTGTCTCTGTGCCTCAGTGTCTCAGTGCCTCAGAGTCTGAGTCTCAGTTTCTCAGTGTCTCTGTGTCACAGTCTCATTGTCTCAGTGTCTCAGAGTCTCAGTTTCTCAGTGTCTCTGTGTCTCTGTGTCTCAGTGTCTCATTGTCTCAGTGTCTCAGTTTCTGAGTGTCTCTGTGTCTCAGAGTCTCAGTGTCTCTGTGTCTCTGTGTCTCAGTGTCTCAGAGTCTCAGTGTCTCAGTGTCTCTGTGCCTCGGTGTCTCTGTGTCTCTGTGCCTCAGTGTCTCAGTGTCTCAGAGTCTCAGTGTCTCTGTGTCTCATTGACTCAGTGTCTCTGTGCCTCAGTGTCTCTGTGTCTCTGTGTCTCTGCGCCTGAGTGTCTCAGTGTCTCAGAGTCTCAGTGTCTCAGAGTCTCAGTGTCTCAGTGTCTCTGTCTCTCTGTGCCACAGTGCCTCAGTGTCTCAGAGTCTCAGTGTCTCAGTGTCTCTGTGTCTCTTGGTCTCAGTGTCTCTGTGCCTCAGTGTCTCAGTGTCTCTGTGTCTCAGTGTCTCAGTGTCTCAGAGTCTCTGTGTTTCTGTGTCTCAGTGTCTCAGAGTCTCAGTGTCTCAGTGTCTCTGTGCCTCAGTGTCTCAGTGTCTCAGTGTCTCTGTGTCTCAGTGTCTCAGAGTCTCTGTGTCTCTGTGTCTCAGTGTCTCTGTGTCTCAATGTCTCAGTGTCTCTGTGTCTCTTGGTTTCAGTGCCTCTGTGCCTCAGTGTCTCAGTGTCTCTCTGTCTCAGTGTCTCAGTGTCTCAGAGTCTCAGTGTCTCTGTGTCTCAGTGTCTCAGAGACTCAGTGTCTCAGTGTCTCTGTGTCTCAGTGTCTCAGATTCTCAGTGTCTCTGTGTCTCAGTGCCTCTGCGTCTCAGTGTCTCTGTGTCTCAGTGTCTCAGTGTCTCAGAGTCTCAGAGTCTCAGTGTCTCTGTGTCTCAGTGTCTCAGTGTCTCAGAGTCTCAGAGTCTCAGAGTCTCAGTGTCTCATTGTCTCAGTGTCTCTGTGTCTCAGTGTCTCTGTGTCTCTGTGTCTCAGAGTCTCTGTGTCTCTGTGTCTCAGTGTCTCAGTGCCTCCGAGTCTCAGAGTCTCAGTGTCTCAGTGTCTCTGTGTCTCAGAGTCTCATTGTCTCAGTGTCTCAGAGTCTCAGAGTCTCAGTTTCCCAGTGTCTCTGTGTCTCTGTGTCTCAGTGTCTCTGTGTCTCAGCGTCTCAGAGTCTCTTTGTCTCAGTGTCTCTGTGTCTCAGTGACTCAGTGTCTCAGAGTCTCAGTGTCTCTGTGTCTCAGTGTCTCAGAGACTCAGTGTCTCAGTGTCTCTGTGTCTCAGTGTCTCAGATTCTCAGTGTCTCAGTGTCTCAGTGTCTCTGTGCCTCAGTGTCTTAGAGTCTCAGCGTCTCTGTGTCTCTTTGACTCAGTGTCGCTGTGTCTCTGTGCCTCAGTGTCTCAGTGTCTCAGAGTCTCCGTATCTCTCTGTCTCTTGGTCTCAGTGTCTCTGAGCCTCAGTGTCTCAGTGCCTCTGTGTATCTGTGCCTCAGTGTCTCAGTGTCTCAGTGTGTCTGTGTCTCAGTGTGTCTGTGTCTCAGTGTCTCTGTGTCTCAATGTCTCAGTGTCTCTGTGTCTCTGTGCCTCAGTGTCTCAGTGTCTCTGTGTCTCAGTGTCTCTGTGTCTCAGTGTTTCAGAGTCTCAGTGTCTCTGTGTCTCTGTGTCTCAGTGTCTCTGTGTCTCTGTGTCTCAGTGTCTCAGAGTCTCAGTGTCTCTGTGTCTCAGTGTCTCAGATTCTCAGTGTCTCTGTGTCTCAGTGTATCTGTGTCTCAGTGTCTCAGAGTCTCAGTGTCTCTGTGTCTCTGTGTCTCAGTGTCTCTGTGTCTCAGTGTCTCAGTGTCTCAGAGTCTCCGTGTCTCTCTGTCTCTTGGTCTCAGTGTCTCTGAGCCTCAGTGTCTCAGTGTCTCTGTGTATCTGTGCCTCAGTGTCTCAGTGTCTCTGTGTATCTGTGCCTCAGTGTCTCAGTGTCTCAGTGTGTCTGTGTCTCAGTGTGTCTGTGTCTCAGTGTGTCTGTGTCTCAGTGTCTCTGTGTCTCAATGTCTCAGTGTCTCTGTGTCTCTGTGCCTCAGTGTCTCAGTGTCTCTGTGTCTCAGTGTCTCTGTGTCTCAGTGTTTCAGAGTCTCAGTGTCTCTGTGTCTCTGTGTCTCAGTGTCTCTGTGTCTCAGTGTCTCAGTGTCTCAGAGTCTCAGTGTCTCTGTGTCTCAGTGTCTCAGTGTCTCAGATTCTCAGTGTCTCTGTGTCTCAGTGTCTCTGTGTCTCAGTGTCTCAGAGTCTCTGTGTCTCTGTGTCTCAGTGTCTCTGTGTCTCAGTGTCTCAGTGTCTCAGAGTCTCAGTGTCTCAGTGTCTCAGTCTCTCAGATTCTCAGTGTCTCTGTGTCTCTGTGTCTCAGTGTCTCCGAGTTTCATTGTCTCAGTGTCTCAGTGTCTCAGAGACTCAGTAACTCTGTGTCTCAGTGCCTCTGCGCCTCAGTGTCTCTGTGTCTCAGTGTCTCAGTGCCTCCGAGTCTCAGAGTCTCAGTGTCTCAGTGTCTCTGTGTCTCAGAGTCTCATTGCTTCAGTGTCTCAGAGTCTCAGTTTCTCAGTGTCTCTGTGTCTCTGTGTCTCAGTGTCTCTGTGTCTCAGTGTCTCAGAGTCTCTGTGTCTCATTGTCTCTGTGCCTCAGTGTCTCAGGGTCTCAGCGTCTAAGTGTCTCTGTGTCCCTGTGCCTCTGCGTCTCTGAGTCTCATTGTCTCAGTGCCTCAGAGTCTCAGTAACTCTGTGTCTCAGTGCCTCTGCGCCTCAGTGTCTCAGTGCCTCTGCGCCTCAGTGTCTCAGAGTCTCAGTGTCTCAGTGTCTCTGTGCCTCGGTGTCTCTGTGTCTCTGTGCCTCAGTGTCTCAGTGTCTCAGAGTCTCAGTGTCTCTGTGTCTCTTTGACTCAGTGTCTCTGTGCCTCAGTGTCCCAGTGTCTCTGTGTCTCTGGGCCTCAGTGTCTCAGGGTCTCAGTGTCTCAGAATCTCAGTGTCTCAGAGTCTCGGTGTCTCAGTGTCACAGTGTCTCAGTGTCTCTGCGCCTCAGTGTCTCAGTGTCTCAGAGTCTCCGTATCTCTCTGTCACTTGGTCTCAGTGTCTCTGAGCCTCAGTGTCTCAGTGTCTCTGTGTCTCTATGCCTCAGTGTCTCAGTGTCTCAGAGTCTCAGTGTCTCAGTGTGTCTGTGTCTCAGTGTCTCAGAGTCTCAGTGTCTCTGTGTCTCTAGGTCTCAGTGTCACTGTGCCTCAGTGTCACAGTGTCCCTGTGTCTCAGTGTTCAGTGTCTCAGTGTCTCAGAGTCTCAGTGTCTCTGTGTCTCTGTGTCTCAGTGTCTCTGGGTCTCAGTGTCTCTGTGTCTCTTTGACTCAGTGTCTCTGAGCCTCAATGTCTCTGTGTCTCTGGGCCTCAGTGTCTCTGTGTCTCTGTATCTCAGAGTCTCAGTGTCCCAGAGTCTCAGTGCCTCAGTGTTTCTGTGCCTCAGTGTCTCAGTGTCTCAGAGTCCCCGTATCTCTCTGTCTCTTGGTCTCAGTGTCTCTGAGCCTCAGTGTCTCAGTGTCTCTGTGTCTGTGTGCCTCAGTGTCTCAGTGCCTCAGAGTCTCAGTGTCTCAGTGTCTCTGTGTCTCAGTGTCTCAGATTCTCAGTGTATCAGTGTCTCTGTGCCTCAGTGTCTCAGTGTCTCAGTGTCTCAGAGTCTCAGTGTCTCTGTGTCTCTGTGTCTCTTTGACTCAGTGTCTCTGTGCCTCAGTGTCTCAGTGTCTCTGTGTCTCTGTGCCTCAGTGTCTCAGTGTCTCAGAGTCTCCGTATCTCTCTGTCTCTTGGTCTCTTTGTCTCTAAGCCTCAGTTTCTCAGTGTCTCTGTGTCTCTGTGCCTCAGTGTCTCAGTGTCTCAGAGTCTCAGTGTCTCAGTGTGTCTGTGTCTCAGTGTCTCAGAGTCTCAGTGTATCAGTGTCTCAATGTCTCAGTGTCTCTGTGTCTCTTGGTTTCAGTGTCTCTGTGCCTCAGTGTCTCAGTGTCTCTGTGTCTCAGTGTCTCAGATTCTCAGTGTCTCGGTGTCTCTGTGTCTCAGTGTCTCAGTGTCTCTGTGCCTCAGTGTCTCAGTGTCTCAGAGTCTCAGTGTCTCTGTGTCTGTTGGTCTCAGTGTCTCTGTGTCTCAGTGTCTCAGAGTCTCAGTGTCTCATTGTCTCTGTGCCTCGGTGTCTCTGTGTCTCTGTGCCTCAGTGTCTCAGTGTCTCAGAGTCTCAGTGTCTCTGTGTCTCAGTGTCTCAGATTCTAAGTGTCTCTGTGTCTCTGTGTCTCTGTGTCTCAGTGTCTCAGGGTCTCTGTGCCTCAGTGCCTCAGTGTCTCAGAGTCTCAGTGTCTCGGTGTCTCAGTGTCTCTGTGTCTCAGTGTCTCTGTGTCTCAGTAACTCTGTGTCTCAGTGCCTCTGCGCCTCAGTGTCTCTGTGTCTCAGAGTCTCAGTGCCTCCGAGTCTCAGAGTCTCAGTGTCTCAGTGTCTCTGTGTCTCAGAGTCTCATTGCCTCAGTGTCTCAGAGTCTCGGTTTCTCAGTGTCTCTGTGTCTCAGTGTCTGAGTCTCTGTGTCTCAGTGTCTCTGTGCCTCAGTGTCTCAGTGTCTCAGCGTCTCAATGTCTCTGTGTCCCTGTGCCTCTGTGTCTCTGAGTCTCAGTGTCTCATTGTCTCAGTGTCTCAGTGTCTCTGTGTCTCAGTGTCTCAGTGTCTCAGAGTCTCAGTTTCTCAGTGTCTCTGTGTCTCAGTGTCTCTGTGTCTCAGTGTCTCAGAGTCTCAGTGTCACAGTGTCTCTGTGCCTCGGTGTCTCTGTGTCTCTGTGCCTCAGTGTCTCAGTGTCTCAGAGTCTCAGTGTCTCTGTGTCTCTTTGACTCAGTGTCTCAGTGTCTCAGTGTCTCTGAGTCTCAGTGTCTCAGTGTCTCTGTGCCTCAGTGTCTCAGTGTCTCAGAGTCTCCGTATCTCTCTGTCTCTTGGTCTCAGTGTCTCTCAGCCTCAGTGTCTCAGAGTCTCAGTGTCTCTATGCCTCAGTGTCTCAGTGTCTCTGTGTCTCAGTGTCTCAGATTCTCAGTTTCTCAGTGTCTCTGTGTCTCTCGGTCTCAGTGTCACTGTGCCTCAGTGTCTCTGTGTCTCAGTGTCTCAGTGTCTCAGAGTCTCTGTGTCTCAGTGTCTCTGTGTCTCAGTGTCTCTGTGTCTCTTTGACTCAGTGTCTCTGTGCCTCAGTGTCTCTGTGTCTCTGGGCCTCAGTGTCTCAGTGTCTCAATGTCTCAGAGTCTCAGTGTCTCAGAGTCTCAGTGCCTCAGTGTTTCTGTGCCTCAGTGTCTCAGTGCCTCAGAGTCCCCGTATCTCTCTGTCTCTTGGTCTCAGTGTCTCTGAGCCTCAGTGTCTCAGTGTCTCTGTGTCTCTGTGCCTCAGTGTCTCAGTATCTCAGAGTCTCTGTTTCTCAGTGTCTCAGTGTCTCAGTGTCTCAGAGTCTCAGTGTCTCTGTGTCTCTGTGTCTCAGTGTCTCTGGGTCTCAGTGTCTCTGTGTCTCTTTGACTCAGTGTCTCTGAGCCTCAATGTCTCTGTGTCTCTGGGCCTCAGTGTCTCAGTGTCTCTGTATCTCAGAGTCTCAGTGTCCCAGAGTCTCAGTGCCTCAGTGTTTCTGTGCCTCAGTGTCTCAGTGTCTCAGAGTCCCCGTATCTCTCTGTCTCTTGGTCTCAGTGTCTCTGAGCCTCAGTGTCTCAGTGTCTCTGTGTCTGTGTGCCTCAGTGTCTCAGTGCCTCAGAGTCTCAGTGTCTCAGTGTCTCTGTGTCTCAGTGTCTCAGATTCTCAGTGTATCAGTGTCTCTGTGCCTCAGTGTCTCAGTGTCTCAGAGTCTCAGTGTCTCTGTGTCTCTGTGTCTCTTTGACTCAGTGTCTCTGTGCCTCAGTGTCTCAGTGTCTCTGTGTCTCTGTGCCTCAGTGTCTCAGTGTCTCAGAGTCTCCGTATCTCTCTGTCTCTTGGTCTCTTTGTCTCTGAGCCTCAGTTTCTCAGTGTCTCTGTGTCTCTGTGCCTCAGTGTCTCAGTGTCTCAGAGTCTCAGTGTCTCAGTGTGTCTGTGTCTCAGTGTCTCAGTGTCTCAGAGTCTCAGTGTCTCAGTGTCTCAATGTCTCAGTGTCTCTGTGTCTCTTGGTTTCAGTGTCTCTGTGCCTCAGTGTCTCAGTGTCTCTGTGTCTCAGTGTCTCAGTGTCTCAGATTCTCAGTGTCTCGGTGTCTCTGTGTTTCAGTGTCTCAGTGTCTCTGTGCCTCAGTGTCTCAGTGTCTCAGAGTCTCAGTGTCTCTGTGTCTGTTGGTCTCAGTGTCTCTGTGTCTCAGTGTCTCAGAGTCTCAGTGTCTCATTGTCTCTGTGCCTCGGTGTCTCTGTGTCTCTGTGCCTCAGTGTCTCAGTGTCTCAGAGTCTCAGTGTCTCTGTGTCTCAGTGTCTCAGATTCTAAGTGTCTCTGTGTCTCTGTGTCTCAGAGTCTCAGTGTCTCAGAGTCTCAGTGCCTCAGTGTTTCTGTGCCTCAGTGTCTCAGTGTCTCAGAGACCCCGTATCTCTCTGTCTCTTGGTCTCAGTGTCTCTGAGCCTCAGTGTCTCAGTGTCTCTGTGTCTCTGTGCCTCAGTGTCTCAGAGTCTCAGGGTCTCAGTGTCTCAGAGTCTCAGTGTCACAGTGTCTCAGTGTCTCTGTGTCTCAGATTCTCAGTGTCTCAGTGTCTCTGTGCCTCAGTGTCTCAGTGTCTCTTTGACTCAGTGTCTCTGTGCCTCAGTGTCTCAGTGTCTCTGTGTCTCTTTGACTCAGTGTCTCTGTGCCTCAGTGTCTCAGTGTCTCTGTGTCTCTGGGCCTCATTGTCTCAGTGTCTCAGAGTCTCAGTGTCTCAGAGTCTCAGTGTCTCAGTGTCACAGTGTCTCAGTGTCTCTGTGTCTCTGTGCCTCTGTGTCTCAGTGTCTCAGAGTCTCCATATCTCTCTGTCTCTTGGTCTCAGTGTCTCTGAGCCTCAGTGTCTCAGTGTCTCTGTGTCTCTATGCCTCAGTGTCTCAGTGTCTCAGAGTCTCAGTGTCTCAGTGTGTCTGTGTCTCAGTATCTCAGTGTCTCAGAGTCTCAGTGTCTCTGTGTCTCTTGGTCTCAGTGTCACTGTGCCTCAGTGTCTCAGTGTCTCAGTGTTCAGTGTCTCAGTGTCTCAGATTCTCAGTGTCTCTGTGTCTCTGTGTCTCAGTGTCTCTGTGTCTCAGTGTCTCTGTGTCTCTTTGACTCAGTGTCTCTGTGCCTCAGTGTCTCTGTGTCTCTGGGCCTCACTGTCTCAGTGTCTCAAAGTCTCAGAGTCTCAGTGTCTCAGAGTCTCAGTGCCTCAGTGTTTCTGTGCCTCAGTGTCTCAGTGTCTCAGAGTCTCCGTATCTCCTTGTCTCTTGGTATCAGTGTCTCTGAGCCTCAGTGTCTCAGTGTCTCTGTGTCTCTGTGCCTCAGTGTCTCAGTATCTCAGAGTCTCAGTTTCTCAGTGTGTCTGTGTCTCAGTGTCTCAGAGTCTCAGTGTCTCAGTGTCTCTGTGTCTCTTGGTCTCAGTGTCTCTGTGCCTCAGTGTCTCAGTGTCTCTGTATCTCAGTGTCTCAGAGTCTCAGGGTCTCTGTGTCTCAGTGTCTCAGAGTCTCAGTGTCTCAGTGTCTCTGTGTCTCAGTGTCTCAGATTCTCAGTGTCTCAGTGTCTCTGTGCCCCAGTGTCTCAGTGTCTCAGAGTCTCTGTGTCTCAGTGTCTCTGTATCTCTGTGCCTCAGTGTCTCAGTGTCTCAGAGTCTCCGTATCTCTCTGTCTCTTGGTCTCTGTGTCTCTGAGCCTCAGTTTCTCAGTGTCTCTGTGTCTCTGTGCCTCAGTGTCTCAGTGTCTCAGAGTCTCAGTGTCTCAGTGTCTCAATGTCTCAGTGTCGCTGTGTCTCTTGGTTTCAGTGTCTCTGTGCCTCAGTGTCTCTGTGTCTCAGTGTCTCAGTGTCTCAGAGTCTCTGTGTCTCAGTGTCTCTGTGTCTCAGTGTCTCTGTGTCTCTTTGACTCAGTGTCTCTGTGCCTCAGTGTCTCTGTGTCTCTGGGCCTCAGTGTCTCAGTGTCTCAATGTCTCAGAGTCTCAGTGTCTCAGAGTCTCAGTGCCTCAGTGTTTCTGTGCCTCAGTGTCTCAGTGCCTCAGAGTCCCCGTATCTCTCTGTCTCTTGGTCTCAGTGTCTCTGTGCCTCAGTGTCTCAGTATCTCAGAGTCTCTGTTTCTCAGTGTCTCAGTGTCTCAGTGTCTCAGAGTCTCAGTGTCTCTGTGTCTCTGTGTCTCAGTGTCTCTGGGTCTCAGTGTCTCTGTGTCTCTTTGACTCAGTGTCTCTGAGCCTCAATGTCTCTGTGTCTCTGGGCCTCAGTGTCTCAGTGTCTCTGTATCTCAGAGTCTCAGTGTCCCAGAGTCTCAGTGCCTCAGTGTTTCTGTGCCTCAGTGTCTCAGTGTCTCAGAGTCCCCGTATCTCTCTGTCTCTTGGTCTCAGTGTCTCTGAGCCTCAGTGTCTCAGTGTCTCTGTGTCTGTGTGCCTCAGTGTCTCAGTGCCTCAGAGTCTCAGTGTCTCAGTGTCTCTGTGTCTCAGTGTCTCAGATTCTCAGTGTATCAGTGTCTCTGTGCCTCAGTGTCTCAGTGTCTCAGAGTCTCAGTGTCTCTGTGTCTCTGTGTCTCTTTGACTCAGTGCCTCTGTGCCTCAGTGTCTCAGTGTCTCTGTGTCTCTGTGCCTCAGTGTCTCAGTGTCTCAGAGTCTCCGTATCTCTCTGTCTCTTGGTCTCTTTGTCTCTGAGCCTCAGTTTCTCAGTGTCTCTGTGTCTCTGTGCCTCAGTGTCTCAGTGTCTCAGAGTCTCAGTGTCTCAGTGTGTCTGTGTCTCAGTGTCTCAGTGTCTCAGAGTCTCAGTGTCTCAGTGTCTCAATGTCTCAGTGTCTCTGTGTCTCTTGGTTTCAGTGTCTCTGTGCCTCAGTGTCTCAGTGTCTCTGTGTCTCAGTGTCTCAGTGTCTCAGATTCTCAGTGTCTCGGTGTCTCTGTGTTTCAGTGTCTCAGTGTCTCTGTGCCTCAGTGTCTCAGTGTCTCAGAGTCTCAGTGTCTCTGTGTCTGTTGGTCTCAGTGTCTCTGTGTCTCAGTGTCTCAGAGTCTCAGTGTCTCATTGTCTCTGTGCCTCGGTGTCTCTGTGTCTCTGTGCCTCAGTGTCTCAGTGTCTCAGAGTCTCAGTGTCTCTGTGTCTCAGTGTCTCAGATTCTAAGTGTCTCTGTGTCTCTGTGTCTCAGAGTCTCAGTGTCTCAGAGTCTCAGTGCCTCAGTGTTTCTGTGCCTCAGTGTCTCAGTGTCTCAGAGACCCCGTATCTCTCTGTCTCTTGGTCTCAGTGTCTCTGAGCCTCAGTGTCTCAGTGTCTCTGTGTCTCTGTGCCTCAGTGTCTCAGAGTCTCAGGGTCTCAGTGTCTCAGAGTCTCAGTGTCACAGTGTCTCAGTGTCTCTGTGTCTCAGATTCTCAGTGTCTCAGTGTCTCTGTGCCTCAGTGTCTCAGTGTCTCTTTGACTCAGTGTCTCTGTGCCTCAGTGTCTCAGTGTCTCTGTGTCTCTTTGACTCAGTGTCTCTGTGCCTCAGTGTCTCAGTGTCTCTGTGTCTCTGGGCCTCATTGTCTCAGTGTCTCAGAGTCTCAGTGTCTCAGAGTCTCAGTGTCTCAGTGTCACAGTGTCTCAGTGTCTCTGTGTCTCTGTGCCTCTGTGTCTCAGTGTCTCAGAGTCTCCATATCTCTCTGTCTCTTGGTCTCAGTGTCTCTGAGCCTCAGTGTCTCAGTGTCTCTGTGTCTCTATGCCTCAGTGTCTCAGTGTCTCAGAGTCTCAGTGTCTCAGTGTGTCTGTGTCTCAGTATCTCAGTGTCTCAGAGTCTCAGTGTCTCTGTGTCTCTTGGTCTCAGTGTCACTGTGCCTCAGTGTCTCAGTGTCTCAGTGTTCAGTGTCTCAGTGTCTCAGATTCTCAGTGTCTCTGTGTCTCTGTGTCTCTGTGTCTCAGTGTCTCTGTGTCTCAGTGTCTCTGTGTCTCTTTGACTCAGTGTCTCTGTGCCTCAGTGTCTCTGTGTCTCTGGGCCTCACTGTCTCAGTGTCTCAAAGTCTCAGAGTCTCAGTGTCTCAGAGTCTCAGTGCCTCAGTGTTTCTGTGCCTCAGTGTCTCAGTGTCTCAGAGTCTCCGTATCTCCTTGTCTCTTGGTATCAGTGTCTCTGAGCCTCAGTGTCTCAGTGTCTCTGTGTCTCTGTGCCTCAGTGTCTCAGTATCTCAGAGTCTCAGTTTCTCAGTGTGTCTGTGTCTCAGTGTCTCAGAGTCTCAGTGTCTCAGTGTCTCTGTGTCTCTTGGTCTCAGTGTCTCTGTGCCTCAGTGTCTCAGTGTCTCTGTATCTCAGTGTCTCAGAGTCTCAGGGTCTCTGTGTCTCAGTGTCTCAGAGTCTCAGTGTCTCAGTGTCTCTGTGTCTCAGTGTCTCAGATTCTCAGTGTCTCAGTGTCTCTGTGCCCCAGTGTCTCAGTGTCTCAGAGTCTCTGTGTCTCAGTGTCTCTGTATCTCTGTGCCTCAGTGTCTCAGTGTCTCAGAGTCTCCGTATCTCTCTGTCTCTTGGTCTCTGTGTCTCTGAGCCTCAGTTTCTCAGTGTCTCTGTGTCTCTGTGCCTCAGTGTCTCAGTGTCTCAGAGTCTCAGTGTCTCAGTGTCTCAATGTCTCAGTGTCGCTGTGTCTCTTGGTTTCAGTGTCTCTGTGCCTCAGTGTCTCTGTGTCTCTGTGTCTCAGTGTCTCAGATTCTCAGTGTCTCTGTGTCTCAGTGCCTCTGCGCCTCAGTGTCTCTGTGTCTCAGAGTCTCTGTGTCTCTGTGTCTCAGTGTCTCACTGCCTCCGAGTCTCAGAGTCTCAGTGTCTCAGTGTCTCTGTGTCTCAGAGTCTCATTGTCTCAGTGTCTCTGTGTCTCAGAGTCTCATTGTCTCAGTGTCTCAGAGTCTCAGTTTCTCAGTGTCTCTGTGTCTCTGTGTCTCAGTGTCTCTGTGTCTCAGTGTCTCAGAGTCTCTGTGTCTCAGTGTCTCTGTGCCTCAGTGTCTCAGATTCTCAGCGTCTCAGTGTCTCTGTGTCCCTGTGCCTCTGTGTCTTTGAGTCTCATTGTCTCAGTGCCTCAGAGTCTCAGTAACTCTGTGTCTCAGTGCCTCTGCGCCTCAGTGTCTCTGTGTCTCAGTGTCTCAGAGTCTCAGAGTCTCAGTTTCTCAGTGTCTCTGTGTCTCTGTGTCTCTGTGTCTCTCTGTCTCAGCGTCTCTGCGTCTCAGTGTCTCAGAGTCTCAGTGTCTCAGTGTCTCTGTGCCTCGGTGTTTCTGTGTCTCTGTGCCTCAGTGTCTCAGAGTCTCAGTGTCTCTGTGTCTCTTTGACTCAGTGTCTATGTGCCTCAGTGTCTCAGTGTCTCTGTGTCTCTATGCCTCAGTGTCTCAGTGTCTCAGAGTCTCAGTGTCTCAGTGTGTCTGTGTCTCAGTGTCTCAGTGTCTCAGAATCTCAGTGTCTCTGTGTCTCTTGGTCTCAGTGTCACTGTGCCTCAGTGTCTCAGTGTCTCAGTGTTCAGTGTCTCAGTGTCTCAGATTCTCAGTGTCTCTGTGTCTCAGTGTCTCTGTGTCTCAGTGTCTCTGTGTCTCTTTGACTCAGTGTCTCTGTGCCTCAGTGTCTCTGTGTCTCTGGGCCTCACTGTCTCAGTGTCTCAAAGTCTCAGAGTCTCAGTGTCTCAGAGTCTCAGTGCCTCAGTGTTTCTGTGCCTCAGTGTCTCAGTGTCTCAGAGTCTCCGTATCTCCTTGTCTCTTGGTATCAGTGTCTCTGAGCCTCAGTGTCTCAGTGTCTCTGTGTCTCTGTGCTTCAGTGTCTCAGTATCTCAGAGTCTCAGTTTCTCTGTGTGTCTGTGTCTCAGTGTCTCAGAGTCTCAGTGTCTCAGTGTCTCTGTGTCTCTTGGTCTCAGTGTCTCTGTGCCTCAGTGTCTCAGTGTCTCTGTATCTCAGTGTCTCAGAGTCTCAGGGTCTCTGTGTCTCAGTGTCTCAGAGTCTCAGTGTCTCAGTGTCTCTGTGTCTCAGTGTCTCAGATTCTCAGTGTCTCAGTGTCTCTGTGCCCCAGTGTCTCAGTGTCTCAGAGTCTCTGTGTCTCAGTGTCTCTGTATCTCTGTGCCTCAGTGTCTCAGTGTCTCAGAGTCTCCGTATCTCTCTGTCTCTTGGTCTCTGTGTCTCTGAGCCTCAGTTTCTCAGTGTCTCTGTGTCTCTGTGCCTCAGTGTCTCAGTGTCTCAGAGTCTCAGTGTCTCAGTGTCTCAATGTCTCAGTGTCTCTTGGTTTCAGTGTCTCTGTGCCTCAGTGTCTCTGTGTCTCTGTGTCTCAGTGTCTCAGATTCTCAGTGTCTCTGTGTCTCAGTGCCTCTGCGCCTCAGTGTCTCTGTGTCTCAGAGTCTCTGTGTCTCTGTGTCTCAGTGTCTCACTGCCTCCGAGTCTCAGAGTCTCAGTGTCTCAGTGTCTCTGTGTCTCAGAGTCTCATTGTCTCAGTGTCTCTGTGTCTCAGAGTCTCATTGTCTCAGTGTCTCAGATTCTTAGTTTCTCAGTGTCTCTGTGTCTCTGTGTCTCAGTGTCTCTGTGTCTCAGTGTCTCAGAGTCTCTGTGTCTCAGTGTCTCTGTGCCTCAGTGTCTCAGATTCTCAGCGTCTCAGTGTCTCTGTGTCCCTGTGCCTCTGTGTCTCTGAGTCTCATTGTCTCAGTGCCTCAGAGTCTCAGTAACTCTGTGTCTCAGTGCCTCTGCGCCTCAGTGTCTCTGTGTCTCAGTGTCTCAGAGTCTCAGAGTCTCAGTTTCTCAGTGTCTCTGTGTCTCAGTGTCTCCGTGTCTCTGTGTCTCTCTGTCTCAGCGTCTCTGCGTCTCAGTGTCTCAGAGTCTCAGTGTCTCAGTGTCTCTGTGCCTCGGTGTCTCTGTGCCTCAGTGTCTCAGAGTCTCAGTGTCTCTGTGTCTCTTTGACTCAGTGTCTATGTGCCTCAGTGTCTCAGTGTCTCTGTGTCTCTGGGCCTCAGTGTCTCAGTGTCTCTGTGTCTCTATGCCTCAGTGTCTCAGTGTCTCAGAGTCTCAGTGTCTCAGTGTGTCTGTGTCTCAGTGTCTCAGTGTCTCAGAGTCTCAGTGTCTCTGTGTCTCTTGGTCTCAGTGTCACTGTGCCTCAGTGTCTCAGTGTCTCAGTGTTCAGTGTCTCAGTGTCTCAGATTCTCAGTGTCTCTGTGTCTCTGTGTCTCAGTGTCTCTGTGTCTCAGTGTCTCTGTGTCTCTTTGACTCAGTGTCTCTGTGCCTCAGTGTCTCTGTGTCTCTGGGCCTCACTGTCTCAGTGTCTCAAAGTCTCAGAGTCTCAGTGTCTCAGAGTCTCAGTGCCTCAGTGTTTCTGTGCCTCAGTGTCTCAGTGTCTCAGAGTCTCCGTATCTCCTTGTCTCTTGGTATCAGTGTCTCTGAGCCTCAGTGTCTCAGTGTCTCTGTGTCTCTGTGCCTCAGTGTCTCAGTGTCTCAGAGTCTCAGTGTATCTGTGTCTCTGTGCCTCAGTGTCTCTGTGTCTCAGTGTCTCTGTGCCTCAGTGTCTCAGCGTCTCAGTGTCTCTGTGTCCCTCTGCCTCTGTGTCTCATTGTCTCAGTGTCTCAGAGACTCAGTAACTATGTGTCTCAGTGCCTCTGCGCCTCAGTGTCTCTGTTTCTCTGTGTCTCAGTGCCTCCGAGTCTCAGAGTCTCAGTGTCTCAGTGTCTCTGTGTCTCAGAGTCTTATTGTCTCAGTGTCTCAGAGTCCCAGTTTCTCAGCGTCTCTGTGTCTCCGTGTCTCAGTGTCTCAGTGTCTCAGTGCCTCAGAGTCTCAGTGTCTCAGAATCTCCGTATCTCTCTGTCTCTTGGTCTCAGTATCTCTGAGCCTCAGTGTCTCAGTGTCTCTGTGTCTCTGTGCCTCAGTGTCTCAGTGTCTCAGAGTCTCAGTCTCAATGTGTATCTGTGCCTCTGTGTCTCTGTGTCTAAGTGTCTCAGTGTCTCAGTGTCTCTGAGTTTCATTGTCTCAGTGTCTCAGAGTCTCAGTGTCTCTGTGTCTCAGTGTCTCAGTGCCTCTGCGCCTCAGTGTCTCCGAGTTTCATTGTCTCAGTGTCTCAGAGACTCAGTAACTCTGTGTCTCAGTGCCTCTGCGCCTCAGTGCCTCCGAGTCTCAGAGTCTCAGTGTCTCTGTGTCTCAGAGTCTCATTGTCTCAGTGTCTCAGAGTCTCAGTATCTCAGTGTCCCTTGTCTCTCTGTCTCAGTGTCTCAGTGTCTCAGAGTCTCAGTGTCTCTGTGTTTCTATGCCTCTGTGTCTCTGTGTCTCAGTGTCTCAGTGTCTCAGTGTCTCCGAGTTTCATTGTCTCAGTGTCTCAGAGTCTCAGTGTCTCTGTGTCTCAGTGTCTGAGTGCCTCTGCGCCTCAGTGTCTCCGAGTTTCATTGTCTCAGTGTCTCAGAGACTCAGTAACTCTGTGTCTCAGTACCTCTGCGCCTCAGTGTCTCTGTGTCTCAGTGTCTCAGTGCCTCCGAGTCTCAGAGTCTCAGTGTCGCAGTGTCTCTGTGTCTCAGAGTCTCATTGTCTCAGTGTCTCAGAGTCTCAGTGTCTCTGTCTCTGTGCCTCAGTGTCTCAGTGTCTCAGCGTCTCAGTGTCTCTGTGTCCCTGTGCCTCTGTGTCTCTGTGTATCTGTGTCTCATTGTCTTAGTGTCTCAGAGTCTCAGTAACTCTGTGTCTCAGTGCCTCTGCGCCTCAGTGTCTCTGTGTCTCAGTGTCTCAGTGCCTCAGAGTCTGAGTCTCAGTTTCTCAGTGTCTCTGTGTCACAGTCTCATTGTCTCAGTGTCTCAGTTTCTCAGTGTCTCTGTGCCTCGGTGTCTCTGTGTCTCTGTGCCTCAGTGTCTCAGTGTCTCAGTGTCTCAGTGTCTCAGAGTCTCAATGTTTCAGTGTCTCTGTGTCTGTTGGTCTCAGTGTCTCTGTGCCTCAGTGTCTCAGTGTCTCTGTGTCTCAGTGTCTCAGTGTCTCAGAGTCTCTGTGTCTCTGTGTCTCAGTGTCTTAGAGTGTCAGTGTCTCAGTGTCTCTGTGCCTCAGTGTCTCAGTGTCTCAGAGTCTCAGTGTCTCTGTGTGTCTTTGACTCAGTGTCTCTGTGTCTCATTGTCTCAGTGTCTCTATGTCTCTGGGCTTCAGTGTTTCAGTGTCTCAGAGTCTCAGTGTCTCAGTGTCTCTGAGCCTCAGTGTCTCAGTGTCTCAGAGTCTCCGTATCTCTCTGTCCCTTGGTCTCAGTGTCTCTGAGCCTCAGTGTCTCAGTGTCCCTGTGTCTCCGTGCCTCAGTGGCTCAGTATCTCAGAGTCTCAGTGTCTCAGTGTGTCTGTGTCTCAATGTCTCAGTGTCTCTGTGTCTCAGTGTCTCAGATTCTCAGTGTCTCTGTGCCTCTGTGTCTCTGTGTATATGTGTCTCAGTGTCTCAGAGTTTCATTGTCTCAGTGTCTCAGAGACTCAGTAACTCTGTGTCTCAGTTTCTCTGCACCTCAGTGTCTCTGTGTCTCAGTGTCTCAGTGCCTCTGAGTCTCAGTGTCTCGGTGTGTCTGTGTCTCAATGTCTCAGTGTCTCAGAGTCTCAGCCTCTCTGTGTCTCAATGCCTCAGTGTCTCTGTGTCTCTTGGTCTCAGTGTCTCTGTGTCTCAGTGTCTCAGTGTCTCAGTGTCTCAGTGTCTCTGAGTCTCAGTGTCTCTGTGTCTCAGTGTTTCTGTGTCTCCGTGTCTAAGAGTCTCAGTGTCTCAGTGTCTCTGTGTCTCAGTGTCTCAGATTCTCAGTGTCTCATTGTCTCTGTGTCTCAGTGTCTCAGTGTCTCTGTGCCTCAGTGTCTCAGAGTCTCAGAGTCTCAGTGTCTCTGTGTCTCTGTGCCTCTGTGTCTCTGTGTCTCAGTGTCTCAGTGTCTCTGTGCCTCAGTGTCTCAGTGTCTCAGAGTCTCAGTCTCACTGTGTCTCTGTGCCTCTGTGTCCCTGTGTCTAAGTGTCTCAGTGTCTCAGTGTCTCTGAGTTTCATTGTCTCAGTGTCTCAGAGTCACAGTGTCTCTGTGTCTCAGTGTCTCAGTGCCTCTGCGCCTCAGTGTCTCCGAGTTTCATTGTCTCAGTGTCTCAGAGACTCAGTAACTCTGTGTCTCAGTGCCTCTGCGCCTCAGTGCCTCCGAGTCTCAGAGTCTCAGTGTCTCAGTGTCTCTGTGTCTCAGAGTCTCATTGTCTCAGTGTCTCAGAGTCTCAGTATCTCAGTGTCCCTGGTCTCAGTGTCTCAGTGTCTCAGTGTCTCAGAGTCTCAGTGCCTCTGTGTTTCTATGCCTCTGTGTCTCTGTGTCTAAGTGTCTCAGTGTCTCAGTGTCTCCGAGTTTCATTGTCTCAGTGTCTCAGAGTCTCAGTGTCTCTGTGTCTCAGTGTCTGAGTGCCTCTGCGCCACAGTGTCTCCGAGTTTCATTGTCTCAGTGTCTCAGAGACTCAGTAACTCTGTGTCTCAGTACCTCTGCGCCTCAGTGTCTCTGTGTCTCAGTGTCTCAGTGCCTCCGAGTCTCAGAGTCTCAGTGTCGCAGTGTCTCTGTGTCTCAGAGTCTCATTGTCTCAGTGTCTCAGAGTCTCATAGTCTCTGTTTCTCAGTGTCCCTTGTCTCTGTGTCTCAGTGTCTCTGTGTCTCAGTGTCTCAGAGTCTCAGTGTCTCTGTCTCTGTGCCTCAGTGTCTCAGCGTCTCAGTGTCTCTGTGTCCCTGTGCCTCTGTGTCTCTGTGTCTCTGTGTCTCATTGTCTTAGTGTCTCAGAGTCTCAGTAACTCTGTGTCTCAGTGCCTCTGCGCCTCAGTGTCTCTGTGTCTCAGTGTCTCAGTGCCTCAGAGTCTGAGTCTCAGTTTCTCAGTGTCTCTGTGTCACAGTCTCATTGTCTCAGTGTCTCAGAGTCTCAGTTTCTCAGTGTCTCTGTGTCTCTGTGTCTCAGTGTCTCAGTGTCTCATTGTCTCAGTGTCTCAGTTTCCCAGTGTCTCTGTGTCTCAGAGTCTCAGTGCCTCTGTGTCTCAGTGTCTCAGAGTCTCAGTGTCACAGTGTCTCTGTGCCTCGGTGTCTCTGTGTCTCTGTGCCTCAGTGTCTCAGTGTCTCAGAGTCTCAGTGTCTCTGTGTCTCATTGACTCAGTGTCTCTGTGCCTCAATGTCTCTGTGTCTCTGGGCCTGAGTGTCTCAGTGTTTCAGAGTCTCAATGTCTCAGTGTCTCTGTGTCTGTTGGTCTCAGTGTCTCTGTGCCTCAGTGTCTCAGTGTCTCTGTGTCTCAGTGTCTCAGTGTCCCAGAGTCTCTGTGTCTCTGTGTCTCAGTGTCTTAGAGTGTCAGTGTCTCAGTGTCTCTGTGCCTCAGTGTCTCAGTGTCTCAGAGTCTCAGTGTCTCTGTGTCTCTTTGACTCAGTGTCTCTGTGTCTCATTGTCTCAGTGTCTCTATGTCTCTGGGCTTCAGTGTTTCAGTGTCTCAGAGTCTCAGTGTCTCAGTGTCTCTGAGCCTCAGTGTCTCAGTGTCTCAGAGTCTCCGTATCTCTCTGTCCCTTGGTCTCAGTGTCTCTGAGCCTCAGTGTCTCAGTGTCCCTGTGTCTCCGTGCCTCAGTGGCTCAGTATCTCAGAGTCTCAGTGTCTCAGTGTGTCTGTGTCTCAATGTCTCAGTGTCTCTGTGTCTCAGTGTCTCAGATTCTCAGTGTCTCTGTGCCTCTGTGTCTCTGTGTATATGTGCCTCAGTGTCTCAGTGTCTCAGAGTTTCATTGTCTCAGTTTCTCAGAGTCTCAGTGTCTCAGTGTCTCAGTGCCTCTGCGCCTCAGTGTCTCCGAGTTTCATTGTCTCAGTGTCTCAGAGACTCAGTAACTCTGTGTCTCAGTGCCTCTGCACCTCAGTGTCTCTGTGTCTCAGTGTCTCAGTGCCTCTGAGTCTCAGAGTCTCAGTGTCTCAGTGTCTCTGTGTGTCAGAGTCTCATTGTCTCAGTGTCTCAGAGTCTCAGTTTCTCAGTGTCCTTTGTCTCTGCGCCTCAGTGTCTCTGTGTCTCAGTGTCTCAGTGTCCCAGTGTCTCAGCGTCTCAGTGTCTCTGTGTCCCTGTGCCTCTGTGTCTCAGAGTCTCAGTGTCTCAGTGTCTCTGAGCCTCAGTGTCTCAGTGTCTCAGAGTCTCCGTATCTCTCTGTCCCTTGGTCTCAGTGTCTCTGAGCCTCAGTGTCTCAGTGTCCCTGTGTCTCCGTGCCTCAGTGGCTCAGTATCTCAGAGTCTCAGTGTCTCAGTGTGTCTGTGTCTCAATGTCTCAGTGTCTCTGTGTCTCAGTGTCTCAGATTCTCAGTGTCTCTGTGCCTCTGTGTCTCTGTGTATATGTGCCTCAGTGTCTCAGTGTCTCAGAGTTTCATTGTCTCAGTTTCTCAGAGTCTCAGTGTCTCTGTGTCTCAGTGTCTCAGTGCCTCTGCGCCTCAGTGTCTCCGAGTTTCATTGTCTCAGTGTCTCAGAGACTCAGTAACTCTGTGTCTCAGTGCCTCTGCACCTCAGTGTCTCTGTGTCTCAGTGTCTCAGTGCCTCTGAGTCTCAGAGTCTCAGTGTCTCAGTGTCTCTGTGTGTCAGAGTCTCATTGTCTCAGTGTCTCAGAGTCTCAGTTTCTCAGTGTCCTTTGTCTCTGCGCCTCAGTGTCTCTGTGTCTCAGTGTCTCAGTGTCCCAGTGTCTCAGCGTCTCAGTGTCTCTGTGTCCCTGTGCCTCTGTGTCTCAGAGTCTCAGTGTCTCAGTGTCTCTGAGCCTCAGTGTCTCAGTGTCTCAGAGTCTCCGTATCTCTCTGTCCCTTGGTCTCAGTGTCTCTGAGCCTCAGTGTCTCAGTGTCCCTGTGTCTCCGTGCCTCAGTGGCTCAGTATCTCAGAGTCTCAGTGTCTCAGTGTGTCTGTGTCTCAATGTCTCAGTGTCTCTGTGTCTCAGTGTCTCAGATTCTCAGTGTCTCTGTGCCTCTGTGTCTCTGTGTATATGTGCCTCAGTGTCTCAGTGTCTCAGAGTTTCATTGTCTCAGTTTCTCAGAGTCTCAGTGTCTCTGTGTCTCAGTGTCTCAGTGCCTCTGCGCCTCAGTGTCTCCGAGTTTCATTGTCTCAGTGTCTCAGAGACTCAGTAACTCTGTGTCTCAGTACCTCTGCGCCTCAGTGTCTCTGTGTCTCAGTGTCTCAGTGCCTCCGAGTCTCAGAGTCTCAGTGTCGCAGTGTCTCTGTGTCTCAGAGTCTCATTGTCTCAGTGTCTCAGAGTCTCATAGTCTCTGTTTCTCAGTGTCCCTTGTCTCTGTGTCTCAGTGTCTCTGTGTCTCAGTGTCTCAGAGTCTCAGTGTCTCTGTCTCTGTGCCTCAGTGTCTCAGTGTCTCAGTGTCTCAGCGTCTCAGTGTCTCTGTGTCCCTGTGACTCTGTGTCTCTGTGTCTCTGTGCCTCATTGTCTTAGTGTCTCAGAGTCTCAGTAACTCTGTGTCTCAGTGCCTCTGCGCCTCAGTGTCTCTGTGTCTCAGTGTCTCAGTGCCTCAGAGTCTGAGTCTCAGTTTCTCAGTGTCTCTGTGTCACAGTCTCATTGTCTCAGTGTCTCAGAGTCTCAGTTTCTCAGTGTCTCTGTGTCTCAGTGTCTCATTGTCTCAGTGTCTCAGTTTCCCAGTGTCTCTGTGTCTCAGAGTCTCAGTGCCTCTGTGTCTCAGTGTCTCAGAGTCTCAGTGTCACAGTGTCTCTGTGCCTCGGTGTCTCTGTGTCTCTGTGCCTCAGTGTCTCAGTGTCTCAGTGTCTCAGTGTCTCTGTGTCTCATTGACTCAGTGTCTCTGTGCCTCAATGTCTCTGTGTCTCTGGGCCTGAGTGTCTCAGTGTCTCAGAGTCTCAATGTCTCAGTGTCTCTGTGTCTGTTGGTCTCAGTGTCTCTGTGCCTCAGTGTCTCAGTGTCTCTGTGTCTCAGTGTCTCAGTGTCCCAGAGTCTCTGTGTCTCTGTGTCTCAGTGTCTTAGAGTGTCAGTGTCTCAGTGTCTCTGTGCCTCAGTGTCTCAGAGTCTCAGTGTCTCTGTGTCTCTTTGACTCAGTGTCTCTGTGTCTCATTGTCTCAGTGTCTCTATGTCTCTGGGCTTCAGTGTTTCAGTGTCTCAGAGTCTCAGTGTCTCAGTGTCTCTGAGCCTCAGTGTCTCAGTGTCTCAGAGTCTCCGTATCTCTCTGTCCCTTGGTCTCAGTGTCTCTGAGCCTCAGTGTCTCAGTGTCCCTGTGTCTCCGTGCCTCAGTGGCTCAGTATCTCAGAGTCTCAGTGTCTCAGTGTGTCTGTGTCTCAATGTCTCAGTGTCTCTGTGTCTCAGTGTCTCAGATTCTCAGTGTCTCTGTGCCTCTGTGTCTCTGTGTATATGTGCCTCAGTGTCTCAGTGTCTCAGAGTTTCATTGTCTCAGTTTCTCAGAGTCTCAGTGTCTCTGTGTCTCAGTGTCTCAGTGCCTCTGCGCCTCAGTGTCTCCGAGTTTCATTGTCTCAGTGTCTCAGAGACTCAGTAACTCTGTGTCTCAGTGCCTCTGCACCTCAGTGTCTTTGTGTCTCAGTGTCTCAGTGCCTCTGAGTCTCAGAGTCTCAGTGTCTCAGTGTCTCTGTGTGTCAGAGTCTCATTGTCTCAGTGTCTCAGAGTCTCAGTTTCTCAGTGTCCTTTGTCTCTGCGCCTCAGTGTCTCTGTGTCTCAGTGTCTCAGTGTCCCAGTGTCTCAGCGTCTCAGTGTCTCTGTGTCCCTGTGCCTCTGTGTCTCAGAGTCTCAGTGTCTCAGTGTCTCTGAGCCTCAGTGTCTCAGTGTCTCAGAGTCTCCGTATCTCTCTGTCCCTTGGTCTCAGTGTCTCTGAGCCTCAGTGTCTCAGTGTCCCTGTGTCTCCGTGCCTCAGTGGCTCAGTATCTCAGAGTCTCAGTGTCTCAGTGTGTCTGTGTCTCAATGTCTCAGTGTCTCTGTGTCTCAGTGTCTCAGATTCTCAGTGTCTCTGTGCCTCTGTGTCTCTGTGTATATGTGCCTCAGTGTCTCAGTGTCTCAGAGTTTCATTGTCTCAGTTTCTCAGAGTCTCAGTGTCTCTGTGTCTCAGTGTCTCAGTGCCTCTGCGCCTCAGTGTCTCCGAGTTTCATTGTCTCAGTGTCTCAGAGACTCAGTAACTCTGTGTCTCAGTGCCTCTGCACCTCAGTGTCTCTGTGTCTCAGTGTCTCAGTGCCTCTGAGTCTCAGAGTCTCAGTGTCTCAGTGTCTCTGTGTGTCAGAGTCTCATTGTCTCAGTGTCTCAGAGTCTCAGTTTCTCAGTGTCCTTTGTCTCTGCGCCTCAGTGTCTCTGTGTCTCAGTGTCTCAGTGTCCCAGTGTCTCAGCGTCTCAGTGTCTCTGTGTCCCTGTGCCTCTGTGTCTCAGAGTCTCAGTGTCTCAGTGTCTCTGTGCCTCAGTGTCTCAGTGTCTCAGCGTCTCAGTGTCTCTGTGTCCCTGTGCCTCTGTGTCTCTGTGTCTCTGTGTCTCATTGTCTTAGTGTCTCAGAGTCTCAGTAACTCTGTGTCTCAGTGCCTCTGCGCCTCAGTGTCTCTGTGTCTCAGTGTCTCAGTGCCTCAGAGTCTGAGTCTCAGTTTCTCAGTGTCTCTGTGTCACAGTCTCATTGTCTCAGTGTCTCAGAGTCTCAGTTTCTCAGTGTCTCAGTGTCTCCGAGTTTCATTGTCTCAGTGTCTCAGAGTCTCAGTGTCTCTGTGTCTCAGTGTTTGAGTGCCTCTGCGCCTCAGTGTCTCCGAGTTTCATTGTCTCAGTGTCTCAGAGACTCAGTAACTCTGTGTCTCAGTACCTCTGCGCCTCAGTGTCTCTGTGTCTCAGTGTCTCAGGGCCTCCGCGTCTCAGAGTCTCATTGTCTCAGTGTCTCAGAGTCTCATAGTCTCTGTTTCTCAGTGTCCCTTGTCTCTGTGTCTCAGTGTCTCTGTGTCTCAGTGTCTCAGAGTCTCAGTGTCTCAGTGTCTCTGACCCTGGTGTCTCAGTGTCTCAGCGTCTCAGTGTCTCTGTGTCCCTGTGCCTCATTGTCTCAGTGTCTCAGAGTCTCAGTAACTCTGTGTCTCATTGACTCAGTGTCTCTGTGCCTCAGTGTCTCAGTGCCTCAGAGTCTGAGTCTCAGTTTCTCAGTGTCTCTGTGTCACAGTCTCATTGTCTCAGTGTCTCAGAGTCTCAGTTTCTCAGTGTCTCTGTGTCTCTGTGTCTCAGTGTCTCATTGTCTCAGTGTCTCAGTTTCTGAGTGTCTCTGTGTCTCAGAGTCTCAGTGTCTCTGTGTCTCTGTGTCTCAGTGTCTCAGAGTCTCAGTGTCTCAGTGTCTCTGTGCCTCGGTGTCTCTGTGTCTCTGTGCCTCAGTGTCTCAGTGTCTCAGAGTCTCAGTGTCTCTGTGTCTCATTGACTCAGTGTCTCTGTGCCTCAGTGTCTCTGTGTCTCTGTGTCTCTGCGCCTGAGTGTCTCAGTGTCTCAGAGTCTCAGTGTCTCAGAGTCTCAGTGTCTCAGTGTCTCTGTCTCTCTGTGCCACAGTGCCTCAGTGTCTCAGAGTCTCAGAGTCTCAGTGTCTCTGTGTCTCTTGGTCTCAGTGTCTCTGTGCCTCAGTGTCTCAGTGTCTCTGTGTCTCAGTGTCTCAGTGTCTCAGAGTCTCTGTGTCTCTGTGTCTCAGTGTCTCAGAGTCTCAGTGTCTCAGTGTCTCTGTGCCTCAGTGTCTCAGTGTCTCAGAGTCTCAGTGTCTCTGTGTCTCTTTGACTCAGTGTCTCTGTGCCTCAGTGTCTCAGTGTCTCTATGTCTCTGGGCCTCAGTGTCTCAGTGCCTCAGAGTCTCAGTGTCTCAGTGTCTCTGTGCCTCAGTGTCTCAGTATCTCAGAGTCTCCGTATCTCTCTGTCCCTTGGTCTCAGTGTCTCTGAGCCTCAGTGTCTCAGTGTCTCTGTGTCTCCGTGCCTCAGTGGCTCAGTATCTCAGAGTCTCAGTGTCTCAGTGTGTCTGTGTCTCAATGTCTCAGTGTCTCAGAGTCTCAGTGTCTCTGTGTCTCAATGTCTCAGTGTCTCTGTGTCTCTTGGTCTCAGTGTCTCTGTGTCTCTGTGTCTCAGTGTCTCAGAGTCTCAGTGTCTCTGTGTCTCTGTGTCTCCGTGTCTCAGAGTGTCAGTGTCTCAGTATCTCTGTGTCTCAGTGTCTCAGATTCTCAGTGTCTCTGTGCCTCTGTGTCTCTGTGTCAATGTGTCTCAGTGTCTCAGTGTCTCAGAGATTCATTGTCTCAGTGTCTCAGAGTCTCAGTGTCTCTGTGTCTCAGTGTCTCAGTGCCTCTGCGCCTCAGTGTCTCCGAGTTTCATTGTCTCAGTGTCCCAGAGACTCAGTAACTCTGTGTCTCAGTGCCTTTGCGCCTCAGTGTCTCTGTGTCTCAGTGCCTCAGTGCCTCTGAGTCTCAGAGTCTCAGTGTCTGTGTCTCTGTGTGTCAGAGTCTCAATGTCTCAGTGTCTCAGAGTCTCAGTTTCTCAGTGTCCCTTGTCTCTGTGCCTCAGTGTCTCTGTTTCTCAGTGTCCCAGTGTCCCAGCGTCTCAGCGTCTCAGTGTCTCTGTGTCCCTGTGCCTCTGTGTCTCAGAGTTTCATTGTCTCAGAGTCTCAGAGTCTCTGTGTCTCAGTGTCTCAGTGCCTCTGCGCCTCAGTGTCTCCGAGTTTCATGCTCTCAGTGTCTCAGAGACTCAGTAACTCTGTGTCTCAGTGCCTCGGCGCCTCAGTGTCTCTGTGTCTCAGTGTCTCAGTGCCTCTGAGTCTCAGAGTCTCAGTGTCTCAGTGTCTCTGTGTCTCAGAGTCTCATTGTCTCATTGTCTCAGAGTCTCAGTTTCTCAGTGTCCCTTGTCTCAGTGTCTCAGTGTCTTTGTGCCTCAGTGTCTTAGTGTCCCAGCGTCTCAGCGTCTCAGTGTCTCTGTGTCCCTGTGCCTCTGTGTCTCTGTGTCTCATTGTCTCAGTGTCTCAGAGTCTCAGTAACTCTGTGTCTCAGTGCCTCTGCGCCTCAGTGTCTCTGTGTCTCAGTGTCTCAGTGCATCAGAGTCTCAGAGTCTCAGTTTCTCAGTGTCTCTGTGTCTCAGAGTCTCATTGTCTTAGTGTCTCAGAGTCTCAGTTTCTCAGTGTCTCTGTGTCTCAGTGTCTCTGTGTCTCATTGTCTAAGAGTCTCAGTGTCTCAGTGTCTCTGTGCCTCGGTGTCTCTGTGTCTCTGTGCCTCAGTGTCTCAGAGTCTCAGTGTCTCTGTGTCTCTTTGACTCAGTGTCTCTGTGCCTCAGTGTCTCAGTGTCTCTGTGCCTCTGTGTATCTGGGCCTCAGTGTCTCAGTGTCTCAGAGTCTCAGTGTCTCAGAGTCTCAGTGTCTCAGTGTCTCTGTGCCTCGGTATCTCGGTGTCTCAGTGTCTCTGTGTCTCAGTGTCTCAGTGTATCTGTGTCTCTGTGCCTCAGTGTCTCTGTGTCTCAGTGTCCCTGTGCCTCAGTGTCTCAGCGTCTCAGTGTCTCTGTGTCCCTCTGCCTCTGTGTCTCAGTGTCTCAGAGTCTCAGTTTCTCAGTGTCTCTGTGTCTCAGAGTCTCATTGTCTCAGTGTCTCAGAGTCTCAGTTTCTCAGTGTCTCTGTGTCTCAGAGTCTCAGTTTCTCAGTGTCTCTGTGCCTCGGTGTCTCTGTGTCTCTGTGCCTCAGTGTCTCAGTGTCTCAGAGTCTCAGTGTCTCTGTGTCTCTTTGACTCAGTGTCTCTGTGCCTCAGTGTCTCAGTGTCTCTGGGCCTCAGTGTCTCAGTGTCTCAGAGTCTCAGTGTCTCAGAGTCTCAGTGTCTCTATGTCTCTGGGCCTCAGTGTCTCAGTGTCTCAGAGTCTCAGTGTCTCAGTGTCTCTGTGCCTCAGTGTCTCAGTGTCTCAGAGTCTCCGTATCTCTCTGTCCCTTGGTATCAGTGTCTCTGAGCCTCAGTGTCTCAGTGCCTCTGTGTCTCTGTGCATCAGTGTCTCAGTATCTCAGAGTCTCAGTGCCTCAGTTTGTCTGTGTCTCAATATCTCTGTGTCTCAGTGTCTCAGTCTCTCTGTGTCTCAGTGTCTCAGCGTCTCTGTGTCTCAGTGTCTCAGAGTCTCAGTGTCTCTGTGTCTCACTGTCTCTGAGTCTCAGTGTCTCTGTGTCTCAGTTTCTCAGTGCCTCTGAGTCTCAGTGTCTCAGTGTCTCAGTGTCTCTGAGTCTCAGTGTCTCTGTGTCTCAGTGTCTCAGTGTCTCTGAGTCTAAGTGTCTCATTGTCTCAGTGTCTCTGAGTCTCAGTGTCTCTGTGTCTCTGTGTCTCAGTGTCTCTGAGTCTCAGAGACTCAGTGTCTCAGTGTCTCAGTGTCTCTGTGTCTCAGTGTCTCAGTGTCTCTGCGTCTCAGTGTCTCAGAGTCTCAGTGTCTCACTGTCTCAGCGACTCTGTGTCTCAGCGTCACAGTGTCTCAGTGTCTCAGTGTCTCAGTGTCTCAGCGTCTCTGTGTCTCAGTGTCTCAGAGTCTCAGTGTCTCTGTGTCTCAGTGTCTCTGTGTCTCAGTGTCTCTGTGTCTCAGTGTCTCAGTGTCTCAGCGTCTCTGTGTCTCAGTGTCTCAGAGTCTCAGTGTCTCTGTGTCTCAGTGTCTCTGTGTCTCAGTGTCTCTGAGTCTCAGTGTCTCAGTGTCTCTGTGTCTCAGTGTCTCTGTGTCTCTGAGTCTCAGTGTCTCAGTGTCTCAGTGGTGACTAGTGGGGTGCCCCAGGGGTCGGTGCTGGGGCCTCAGCTATTTACCATTTATATAGATGATCTGGAGGAGGGAACCGAGTGCAGGGTGTCGAAATTTGCTGATGACACCAAGATTGGGGGAAAGGCAAATTGTGCGGAGGGTGTGGAGAGTCTGCAGAAGGATCTAGATAGGCTGGGCGAATGGGCCAGGAAATGGCAAATTGAATTTAATGTTGGCAAGTGTGAGGTGGTCCACTTTGGTAGGAAGGACTATTACTTATGTGGCGAAAAACTGCAGCAGGCGACGGTGCAGAGGGACCTCGGGGTCCTTGTGCATGAGTCGCAAAAACCCAGCTTGCAGTTGCAGCAGGTGGTCAGGAAGGCGAATGGGATGCTGGCCTTCATAGCGAGGGGGATTGAATATAGAAGTAGGGAGGTCTTGCTGCAGCTGTATAGGGCATTGGTGAGGCTGCAGCTGGAGTACTGTGTGCAGTTTTGGGCGCCGCACCTGCGCAAGGCTATTTTGGCCCTGGAGGGAGTGCAGAGGAGGTTTACTAGGCTGATACCGGAGTTGAGGGGATTGAGCTATGAGGAGAGGCTGAATAAACTAGCATGTACTCGTTAGAGTTTAGAAGAATGAGGGGTGATCTCATTGAGACGTATAAGATGATGAATGGGATGGATCGGATAGAGGTGGAGAGACTCTTCCCGCTCAAAAAAGACAGTAGGACTAGGGGGCACAGCCTCAAGATAAAGGGGAGGCGGTTTAGAACGGAGTTGAGGAGGAACTTCTTCACTCAAAGGGTGGTGAATCTCTGGAATTCTCTGCCCGTTGAAGTGGTGGAGGCTGCCTCGCTAAATATTTTTAAGAAGCGGGTTGATGGGTTCTTGATAAGAGAGGGGATTAAGGGTTATGGGGAGAGGGCGGGAAAGTGGAACTGAGCCACAACAGATCAGCCATGATCTTATTGAATGGCGGGGCAGGCTCGAAGGGCTAGATGGCCTACTCCTGCTCCTATTTCTTATGTTCTTCCGTTCAATGTCGCTGAGTCTCAGTGTCTCAGAGTATCAGTGTCTCTGAGTCTCAGTGCCTCTGTGTCTCAGTGTCTCTGTGTCTCAGTGTCTCTGACTCTCAGTGTCTCAATGTCTCTGATTCTCAGTGTCTCTGTGTCTCAGTGTCTCTGTGTCTCAGTGTCTCAGAGTCTCAGTGCCTCTGTGTCTCAGTGTCTCTGAGTCTCAGTGTCTCTGAGTCTCAGTGTCTCAGTGTCTCTGTGTCTCAGTGTCTCAGTGTCTCAGTGTCTCTGTGTCTCAGTGTCTCAGTGTCTCAGAGTCTCAGAGTCTCAGTGTCTCTGTGTCTCAGTGTCTCTGAGTCTCAGTGTCTCAGTGTCACAGTGTCTCAGAGTCTCAGTGCCTCAGTGTCTCAGTGTCTCAGAGTCTCAGTGTCTCAGTGTCTCAGTGTCTCTGTGTCTCAGTGTCTCTGAGTCTCAGAATCTCAGACCCTCAGTGTCTCTGCAAGTCTCAGTGTCTCAGTGTCTCTGTGTCTCAGTGTCGCTGAGTCTCAGTGTCTCAGAGTCTCAGTGTCTCAGTGTCTCAGTGTCTCTGGGTCTCAGTGTCTCAGAGTCTCAGAGTCTCAGTGTCTCTGTGTCTCAGTGTCTCTGAGTCTCAGTGTTTCAGTGTCACAGTGTCTCAGAGTCTCAGTGTCTCTGTGTCTCAGTGTCTCTGTGTCTCAGTGTCTCTGAGTCTCAGTGTCTCTGAGTCTCAGTGTCTCTGTGTCTCAGTGTCGCAGTTTCTCAGTGCCTCTGTGTCTCAGTGTCTCTGAGTCTCAGTGTCTCTGAGTCTCAGTGTCTCAGTGTCTCAGTGTCTCTGAGTCTCTGTGTCTCAGTGTCTCAGAGTCTCAGTGTCTCTGTGTCTCAGTGTCTCAGAGACTCAGTGTCTCAGTGTCTCTGAGTCTCAGAGTCTCAGTGTCTCAGTGTCTCAGAGTCTCAGTGCCTCTGTGTCTCAGTGTCTCTGTGTCTCTGAGACTCAGTGTCTCTGAGTCTCAGTGTCTCAGTGTCTCAGTGTCTCTGTGTCTCAGTGTCTCAGTGTCTCTGTGTCTCAGTGTCTCTGAGTCTCAGTGTCTCAGTGTCTCTGAGCCTCAGCGTCTCAGAGCTCAGTGCCTCTGCGTCTCAGTGTCTCAGTGTCTCTGTGTCTCAGTGTCTCTGACTCTCAGTGTCTCAATGTCTCTGATTCTCAGTGTCTCTGTGTCTCAGTGTCTCTGTGTCTCTGAGTCTCAGTGTCTCAGTGTCTCTGAGTCTCAGTGTCTCTTTGTCTCAGTGTCTCTGAGTCTCAGTGTCTCTGAGTCGCAGTGTCTCAGTGTCTCAGTGTCTCAGAGGCTCAGTGTCTCAGTGTCTCAGTGTCTCTGTGTCTCAGTGTCTCAGTGACTCTGTGTCTCAGTGTCTCTGTGTCTCAGTGTCTCAGCGTCTCTGTGTCTCAGTGTCTCAGAGTCTCAGTGTCTCTGTGTCTCAGTGTCTCTGTGTCTCACTGTCTCTGAGTCTCAGTGTCTCTGTGTCTCAGTGTCTCAGTGCCTCTGAGTCTCAGTGTCTCAGTGTCTCAGTGTCTCTGAGTCTCAGTGTCTCTGTGTCTCAGTGTCTCAGTGTCTCTGAGTCTAAGTGTCTCATTGTCTCAGTGTCTCTGAGTCTCAGTGTCTCAGTGTCTCTGTGTCTCTGTGTCTCAGTGTCTCAGTGTCTCTGAGTCTCAGAGTCTCAGTGTCTCAGTGTCTCAGTGTCTCTGTGTCTCAGTGTCTCAGTGTCTCAGCGTCTCTGTGTCTCAGTGTCTCAGAGTCTCAGTGTCTCTGTGTCTCAGTGTCTCTGTGTCTCACTGTCTCTGAGTCTCAGTGTCTCTGTGTCTCAGTGTCTCAGTGCCTCTGAGTCTCAGTGTCTCAGTGTCTCAGTGTCTCTGAGTCTCAGTGTCTCTGTGTCTCAGTGTCTCTGAGTCTAAGTGTCTCATTGTCTCAGTGTCTCAGTGTCTCAGTGTCTCTGTGTCTCAGTGTCTCAGTGTCTAGGAGTCTCAGAGTCTCAGTGTCTCTGTGTCTCAGTGTCGCTGAGTCTCAGTGTCTCAGTGTCACAGTGTCTCAGAGTCTCAGTGCCTCAGTGTCTCAGTGTCTCAGTGTCTCAGTCTCTCTGAGTCTCAGAATCTCAGAGCCTCAGTGTCTCTGCAAGTCTCAGTGTCTCAGTGTCTCTGTGTCTCAGTGTCGCTGAGTCTCAGTGTCTCAAAGTCTCAGTGTCTCAGTGTCTCAGTGTCTCTGGGTCTCAGTGTCTCAGAGTCTCAGTGTCTCAGTGTCTCTGTGTCTCAGTGTCTCTGAGTCTCAGTGTCTCTGTGTCTCAGTGTCTCAGTGCCTCTGAGTCTCAGTGTCTCAGTGTCTCTGAGTCTCAGTGTCTCTGTGTCTCAGTGTCTCAGTGTCTCTGAGTCTAAGTGTCTCATTGTCTCAGTGTCTCAGTGTCTCTGTGTCTCAGTGTCTCAGTGTCTCAGAGTCTCAGTGTCTCTGTGTCTCAGTGTCTCAGTGTCTCTGAGACTCAGTGTCTCAGTGTCACAGTGTCTCAGAGTCTCAGTGCCTCAGTGTCTCAGTGTCTCAGAGTCTCAGTGTCTCAGTGTCTCAGTGTCTCTGTGTCTCAGTGTCTCAGTGTCTCTGAGTCTCAGAATCTCAGACCCTCAGTGTCTCTGCAAGTCTCAGTGTCTCAGTGTCTCTGTGTCTCAGTGTCGCTGAGTCGCAGTGTCTCAGAGTCTCAGTGTCTCAGTGTCTCTGGGTCTCAGTGTCTCAGAGTCTCAGAGTCTCAGTGTCTCTGTGTCTCAGTGTCTCTGAGTCTCAGTGTTTCAGTGTCACAGTGTCTCAGAGTCTCAGTGTCTCTGTGTCTCAGTGTCTCTGTGTCTCAGTGTCTCTGAGTCTCAGTGTCTCTGAGTCTCAGTGTCTCTGTGTCTCAGTGTCGCAGTTTCTCAGTGCCTTTGTGTCTCAGTGTCTCTGAGTCTCAGTGTCTCTGACTCTCAGTGTCTCTGAGTCTCAGTGTCTCAGTGTCTCAGTGTCTCTGAGTCTCTGTGTCTCAGTGTCTCAGAGTCTCAGTGTCTCTGTGTCTCTGTGTCTCAGTGTCTCAGAGACTCAGTGTCTCAGTGTCTCTGAGTCTCAGAGTCTCAGTGTCTCAGTGTCTCAGAGTCTCAGTGCCTCTGTGTCTCAGTGTCTCTGTGTCTCTGAGACTCAGTGTCTCTGAGTCTCAGTGTCTCAGTGTCTCAGTGTCTCTGTGTCTCAGTGTCTCTGAGTCTCAGTGTCTCAGTGTCTCAGTGTCTCTGAGCCTCAGCGTCTCAGAGGCTCAGTGCCTCTGCGTCTCAGTGTCTCAGTGTCTCTGTGTCTCAGTGTCTCAGTGTCTCTGAGCCTCAGCGTCTCAGAGGCTCAGTGCCTCTGACTCTCAGTGTCTCAATGTCTCTGATTCTCAGTGTCTCTGTGTCTCAGTGTCTCTGTGTCTCTGAGTCTCAGTGTCTCAGTGTCTCTGAGTCTCAGTGTCTCTTTGTCTCAGTGTCTCTGAGTCTCAGTGTCTCTGAGTCGCAGTGTCTCAGTGTCTCAGTGTCTCAGAGGCTCAGTGTCTCAGTGTCTCAGTGTCTCAGTGACTCTGTGTGTCAGTGTCTCAGTGTCTCTGTGTCTCAGTGTCTCAGCGTCTCTGTGTCTCAGTGTCTCAGAGTCTCAGTGTCTCTGTGTCTCAGTGTCTCTGTGTCTCACTGTCTCTGAGTCTCAGTGTCTCTGTGTCTCAGTGTCTCAGTGCCTCTGAGTCTCAGTGTCTCAGTGTCTCAGTGTCTCTGAGTCTCAGTGTCTCTGTGTCTCAGTGTCTCAGTGTCTCTGAGTCTAAGTGTCTCATTGTCTCAGTGTCTCTGAGTCTCAGTGTCTCAGTGTCTCTGTGTCTCTGTGTCTCAGTGTCTCAGTGTCTCTGAGTCTCAGTGTCTCAGTGTCTCAGTGTCTCTGTGTCTCAGTGTCTCAGTGTCTCAGCGTCTCTGTGTCTCAGTGTCTCAGAGTCTCAGTGTCTCTGTGTCTCAGTGTCTCTGTGTCTCACTGTCTCTGAGTCTCAGTGTCTCTGTGTCTCAGTGTCTCAGTGCCTCTGAGTCTCAGTGTCTCAGTGTCTCAGTGTCTCTGAGTCTCAGTGTCTCTGTGTCTCAGTGTCTCAGTGTCTCTGTGTCTCAGTGTCTCAGTGTCTCTGAGTCTCAGAATCTCAGACCCTCAGTGTCTCTGCAAGTCTCAGTGTCTCAGTGTCTCTGTGTCTCAGTGTCGCTGAGTCGCAGTGTCTCAGAGTCTCAGTGTCTCAGTGTCTCTGGGTCTCAGTGTCTCAGAGTCTCAGAGTCTCAGTGTCTCTGTGTCTCAGTGTCTCTGAGTCTCAGTGTTTCAGTGTCACAGTGTCTCAGAGTCTCAGTGTCTCTGTGTCTCAGTGTCTCTGTGCCTCAGTGTCTCTGAGTCTCAGTGTCTCTGAGTCTCAGTGTCTCTGTGTCTCAGTGTCGCAGTTTCTCAGTGCCTCTGTGTCTCAGTGTCTCTGAGTCTCAGTGTCTCTGACTCTCAGTGTCTCTGAGTCTCAGTGTCTCAGTGTCTCAGTGTCTCTGAGTCTCTGTGTCTCAGTGTCTCAGAGTCTCAGTGTCTCTGTGTCTCTGTGTCTCAGTGTCTCAGAGACTCAGTGTCTCAGTGTCTCTGAGTCTCAGAGTCTCAGTGTCTCAGTGTCTCAGAGTCTCAGTGCCTCTGTGTCTCAGTGTCTCTGTGTCTCTGAGACTCAGTGTCTCTGAGTCTCAGTGTCTCAGTGTCTCAGTGTCTCTGTGTCTCAGTGTCTCTGAGTCTCAGTGTCTCAGTGTCTCAGTGTCTCTGAGCCTCAGTGTCTCAGAGGCTCAGTGCCTCTGCGTCTCAGTGTCTCAGTGTCTCTGTGTCTCAGTGTCTCAGTGTCTCTGAGCCTCAGCGTCTCAGAGGCTCAGTGCCTCTGACTCTCAGTGTCTCAATGTCTCTGATTCTCAGTGTCTCTGTGTCTCAGTGTCTCTGTGTCTCTGAGTCTCAGTGTCTCAGTGTCTCTGAGTCTCAGTGTCTCTTTGTCTCAGTGTCTCTGAGTCTCAGTGTCTCTGAGTCGCAGTGTCTCAGTGTCTCAGTGTCTCAGAGGCTCAGTGTCTCAGTGTCTCAGTGTCTCAGTGACTCTGTGTGTCAGTGTCTCAGTGTCTCTGTGTCTCAGTGTCTCAGCGTCTCTGTGTCTCAGTGTCTCAGAGTCTCAGTGTCTCTGTGTCTCAGTGTCTCTGTGTCTCACTGTCTCTGAGTCTCAGTGTCTCTGTGTCTCAGTGTCTCAGAGCCTCTGAGTCTCAGTGTCTCAGTGTCTCAGTATCTCTGAGTCTCAGTGTCTCTGTGTCTCAGTGTCTCAGTGTCTCTGAGTCTAAGTGTCTCATTGTCTCAGTGTCTCTGAGTCTCAGTGTCTCAGTGTCTCTGTGTCTCTGTGTCTCAGTGTCTCAGTGTCTCTGAGTCTCAGTGTCTCAGTGTCTCAGTGTCTCTGTGTCTCAGTGTCTCAGTGTCTCAGCGTCTCTGTGTCTCAGTGTCTCAGAGTCTCAGTGTCTCTGTGTCTCAGTGTCTCTGTGTCTCACTGTCTCTGAGTCTCAGTGTCTCTGTGTCTCAGTGTCTCAGTGCCTCTGAGTCTCAGTGTCTCAGTGTCTCAGTGTCTCAGTGTCTCTGAGTCTCAGTGTCTCTGTGTCTCAGTGTCTCAGTGTCTCTGAGTCTAAGTGTCTCATTGTCTCAGTGTCTCAGTGTCTCAGTGTCTCTGTGTCTCAGTGTCTCAGTGTCTCAGTGTCTCAGAGTCTCAGAGTCTCAGTGTCTCTGTGTCTCAGTGTCTCTGAGTCTCAGTGTCTCAGTGTCACAGTGTCTCAGAGTCTTAGTGCCTCAGTGTCTCAGTGTCTCAGTGTCTCTGAGTCTCAGAATCTCAGAGCCTCAGTGTCTCTGCTAGTCTCAGTGTCTCAGTGTCTCTGTGTCTCAGTGTCGCTGAGTCTCAGTGTCTCAGAGTCTCAGTGTCTCAGTATCTCAGTGTCTCTGGGTCTCAGTGTCTCAGAGTCTCAGAGTCTCAGTGTCTCTGTGTCTCAGTGTCTCTGAGTCTCAGTGTTTCAGTGTCACAGTGTCGCAGAGTCTCAGTGTCTCTGTGTCTCAGTGTCTCTGTGTCTCAGTGTCTCTGAGTCTCAGTGTCTCTGAGTCTCAGTGTCTCTGTGTCTCAGTGTCGCAGTTTCTCAGGGCCTCTGTGTCTCAGTGTCTCTGAGTCTCAGTGTCTCTGAGTCTCAGTGTCTCAGTGTCTCAGTGTCTCTGTGTCTCAGTGTCTCTGAGTCTCAGTGTCTCAGTGTCTCAGTCTCTCTGAGTCTCTGTGTCTCAGTGTCTCAGAGTCTCAGTGTCTCTGTGTCTCTGTGTCTCAGTGTCTCAGAGACTCAGTGTCTCAGTGTCTCTGAGTCTCAGAGTCTCAGTGTCTCAGTGTCTCAGAGTCTCAGTGCCTCTGTGTCTCAGTGTCTCAGTGTCTCTGAGACTCAGTGTCTCTGCGTCTCAGTTTCTCAGTGTCTCAATGTCTCTGTGTCTCAGTGTCTCAGTGTCTCAGTGTCTCTGTGTCTCAGTGTCTCTGAGTCTCAGTGTCTCTGTGTCTCAGTGTCTCTGAGTCTCAGCGTCTCAGAGGCTCAGTGCCTCTGCGTCTCAGTGTCTCTGTGTCTCAGTGTCTCTGACTCTCAGTGTCTCAATGTCTCTGATTCTCAGTGTCTCTGTGTCTCAGTGTCTCTGTGTCTCTGAGTCTCAGTGTCTCAGTGTCTCTGAGTCTCAGTGTCTCTTTGTCTCAGTGTCTCTGAGTCTCAGTGTCTCTGAGTCGCAGTGTCTCAGTGTCTCAGTGTCTCAGAGGCTCAGTGTCTCAGTGTCTCAGTGTCTCTGTGTCTCAGTGTCTCAGTGACTCTGTGTCTCAGTGTCTCAGTGTCTCTGTGTCTCAGTGTCTCAGCGTCTCTGTGTCTCAGTGTCTCAGAGTCTCAGTGTCTCTGTGTCTCAGTGTCTCTGTGTCTCACTGTCTCTGAGTCTCAGTGTCTCTGTGTCTCAGTGTCTCAGTGCCTCTGAGTCTCAGTGTCTCAGTGTCTCAGTGTCTCTGAGTCTCAGTGTCTCTGTGTCTCAGTGTCTCAGTGTCTCTGAGTCTAAGTGTCTCATTGTCTCAGTGTCTCTGAGTCTCAGTGTCTCAGTGTCTCTGTGTCTCAGTGTCTCAGTGTCTCTGTGTCTCAGTGTCTCAGCGTCTCTGTGTCTCAGTGTCTCAGAGTCTCAGTGTCTCTGTGTCTCAGTGTCTCTGTGTCTCACTGTCTCTGAGTCTCAGTGTCTCTGTGTCTCAGTGTCTCAGTGCCTCTGAGTCTCAGTGTCTCAGTGTCTCAGTGTCTCTGAGTCTCAGTGTCTCTGTGTCTCAGTGTCTCAGTGTCTCTGAGTCTAAGTGTCTCATTGTCTCAGTGTCTCTGAGTCTCAGTGTCTCAGTGTCTCTGTGTCTCTGTGTCTCAGTGTCTCAGTGTCTCTGAGTCTCAGAGTCTCAGTGTCTCAGTGTCTCAGTGTCTCTGTGTCTCAGTGTCTCAGTGTCTCTGCGTCTCAGTGTCTCAGAGTCTCAGTGTCTCACTGTCTCAGCGACTCTGTGTCTCAGCGTCACAGTGTCTCTGTGTCTCAGTGTCTCAGTGTCTCAGCGTCTCTGTGTCTCAGTGTCTCAGAGTCTCAGTGTCTCTGTGTCTCAGTGTCTCTGTGTCTCAGTGTCTCTGAGTCTAAGTGTCTCTGTGTCTCTGTGTCTCTGAGTCTCAGTGTCTCAGTGTCTCTGTGTCTCTGTGTCTCAGTGTCTCAGTGTCTCTGAGTCTCAGAGTCTCAGTGTCTCAGTGTCTCAGTGTCTCTGTGTCTCAGTGTCTCAGTGTCTCTGCGTCTCAGTGTCTCAGAGTCTCAGTGTCTCACTGTCTCAGCGACTCTGTGTCTCAGCGTCACAGTGTCTCTGTGTCTCAGTGTCTCAGTGTCTCAGCGTCTCTGTGTCTCAGTGTCTCAGAGTCTCAGTGTCTCTGTGTCTCAGTGTCTCTGTGTCTCAGTGTCTCTGAGTCTAAGTGTCTCTGTGTCTCTGTGTCTCAGTGTCTCTGTGTCTCAGTGTCTCTGTGTCTCTGAGTCTCAGTGTCTCAGTGTCTCAGTGGTGACTAGTGGGGTGCCCCAGGGGTCGGTGCTGGGGCCTCAGCTATTTACCATTTATATAGATGATCTGGAGGAGGGAACCGAGTGCAGGGTGTCGAAATGTGCTGATGACACCAAGATTGGGGGAAAGGCAAATTGTGCGGAGGGTGTGGAGAGTCTGCAGAAGGATCTAGATAGGCTGGGCGAATGGGCCAGGAAATGGCAAATGGAATTTAATGTTGGCAAGTGTGAGGTGGTCCACTTTGGTAGGAAGAATGGTAGGAAGGACTATTACTTACGTGGCGAAAAACTGCAGCAGGCGACGGTGCAGAGGGACCTTGGGGTCCTTGTGCATGAGTCGCAAAAACCCAGCTTGCAGTTGCAGCAGGTGGTCAGGAAGGCGAATGGGATGCTGGCCTTCATAGCGAGGGGGATTGAATATAGAAGTAGGGAGGTCTTGCTGCAGCTGTATAGGGCATTGGTGAGGCTGCAGCTGGAGTACTGTGTGCAGTTTTGGGCGCCGCACCTGCGCAAGGATATTTTGGCCCTGGAGGGAGTGCAGAGGAGGTTTACTAGGCTGATACCGGAGTTGAGGGGATTGAGCTATGAGGAGAGGCTGAATAAACTAGCATGTACTCGTTAGAGTTTAGAAGAATGAGGGGTGATCTCATTGAGACGTATAAGATGATGAATGGGATGGATCGGATAGAGGTGGAGAGACTCTTCCCGCTCAAAAAAGACAGTAGGACTAGGGGGCACAGCCTCAAGATAAAGGGGAGGCGGTTTAGAACGGAGTTGAGGAGGAACTTCTTCACTCAAAGGGTGGTGAATCTCTGGAATTCTCTGCCCGTTGAAGTGGTGGAGGCTGCCTCGCTAAATATTTTTAAGAAGCGGGTTGATGGGTTCTTGATAAGAGAGGGGATTAAGGGTTATGGGGAGAGGGCGGGAAAGTGGAACTGAGCCACAACAGATCAGCCATGATCTTATTGAATGGCGGGGCAGGCTCGAAGGGCTAGATGGCCTACTCCTGCTCCTATTTCTTATGTTCTTCCGTTCAATGTCGCTGAGTCTCAGTGTCTCAGAGTATCAGTGTCTCTGAGTCTCAGTGCCTCTGTGTCTCAGTGTCTCTGTGTCTCTGTGTCTCTGAGTCTCAGTGTCTCAGTGTATCTGTGTCTCTGTGTCTCAGTGTCTCAGTGTCTCTGAGTCTCAGAGTCTCAGAGTCTCAGTGTCTCAGTGTCTCTGTGTCTCAGTGTCTCAGTGTCTCTGTGTCTCAGTGTCTCAGAGTCTCAGTGTCTCTGTGTCTCAGCGACTCTGTGTCTCAGCGTCACAGTGTCTCTGTGTCTCAGTGTCTCTGAGTCTCAGTGTCTCTATGTCTCAGTGTCTCAGTGTCTCTGTGTCTCAGTGTCTCTGTGTCTCAGAGTCTCAGTGTCTCTGTATCTCAGTGTCTCAGTGTCTCTGTGTCTCAGTGTCTCTGTGTCTCAGAGTCTCAGTGTTTCAGTGTCTCTGTGTCTCAGTGTCGCAGTGTCTCTGTCTCTCAGTGTCTCTGTGTCTCAGTGTCTCAGTGTCTCTGTGTCTCAGTGTCTCAGAGTGTCTGTGTCTCAGTGTCTCAGTGTCTCTGTGTCTCAGTGTCTCTGTGTCTCAGAGTCTCAGTGTCTCAGTGTCTCTGTGTCTCAGTGTCTCAGTGTCTCTGTGTCTCAGTGTCTCTGTGACTCAGAGTCTCAGTGTCTCTGTGTCTCAGTGTCTCAGAGTCTCTGTGTCTCAGTGTCTCAGTGTCTCTGTGACTCAGTGTCTCAGTGTCTCTGTGTCTGAGTGTCTCAGTGTCTCAGTGTCTCAGCGTCTCTTTGTCTCAGTGTCTCTGAGTCTCAGTGTCACAGTGTCTCAGTGTCTCTGTGTCTCAGTGTCTCTTTGTCTCTGTGTCTCAGAGTCTCAGTGTCTCTGTGTCTCAGTGTCTCTGTGTCTCAGAGTCTCAGCGTCTCAGTGTCTCTGAGTCTCAGTGTCTCTGTGTGTCAGAGTCTCAGTGTCTCAGTGTCTCTGTGTCTCAGTGTCTCAGAGTCTCAGTGTCTCAGTGTCTCTGTGTCTCAGTGTCTCAGTGTCTCTGTGTCTCAGTGTCTCAGAGTCTCAGTGTCTCAGTGTCTCAGTGTCTCTGAGTCTCAGTGTCTCAGTGTCTCAGTGTCTCAGTGTCTGTGTCTCTCAGTGTCTCTGAGTCTCAGAATCTCAGAGCCTCAGTGTCTCTGCAAGTCTCAGTGTCTCAGTGTCTCTGTGTCTCAGTGTCTCTGAGTCTCAGTGTCTCAGTGTCTCAGAGTCTCAGTGTCTCAGTGTCTCTGTGTCTCAGTGTCTCAGTGTCTCAGAGTCTCAGTGTCTCTGTGTCTCAGTGTCTCTGAGTCTCAGTGTCTCAGTGTCACAGTGTCTCTGAGTCTCAGTGTCTCAGTGTCTCAGTGTCTCAGAGTCTCAGTGTCTCAGTGTCTCTGTGTCTCAGTGTCTCAGTGTCTCTGAGTCTCTGAATCTCAGAGCCTCAGTGTCTCTGCAAGTCTCAGTGTCTCAGTGTCTCTGTGTCTCAGTGTCGCTGAGTCTCAGTGTCTCAGAGTCTCAGTGTCTCAGTGTCTCAGTGTCTCTGGGTCTCAGTGTCTCAGAGTCTCAGAGTCTCAGTGTCTCTGTGTTTCAGTGTCACAGTGTCTCAGAATCTCAGTGTCTCTGTGTCTCAGTGTCTCTGAGTCTCAGTGTCTCTGAGTCTCAGTGTCTCTGAGTCTCAGTGTCTCTGTGTCTCAGTGTCGCAGTTTCTCAGTGCCTCTGTGTCTCAGTGTCTCTGAGTCTCAGTGTCTCTGAGTCTCAGTGTCTCAGTGTCTCTGTGTCTCAGTGTCTCTGAGTCTCAGTGTCTCAGTGTCTCTGAGTCTCTGTGTCTCAGTGTCTCAGAGTCTCAGTGTCTCTGTGTCTCTGTGTCTCAGTGTCTCAGAGACTCAGTGTCTCAGTGTCTCTGAGTCTCAGAGTCTCAGTGTCTCAGTGTCTCAGTGTCTCAGAGTCTCAGTGCCTCTGTGTCTCAGTGTCTCTGTGTCTCTGAGACTCAGTGTCTCTGAGTCGCAGTGTCTCAGTGTCTCAGTGTCTCAGTGTCTCAGTGACTCTGTGTGTCAGTGTCTCAGTGTCTCTGTGTCTCAGTGTCTCAGCGTCTCTGTGTCTCAGTGTCTCAGAGTCTCAGTGTCTCTGTGTCTCAGTGTCTCTGTGTCTAACTGTCTCTGAGTCTCAGTGTCTCTGTGTCTCAGTGTCTCAGTGCCTCTGAGTCTCAGTGTCTGAGTGTCTCAGTGTCTCTGAGTCTCAGTGTCTCTGTGTCTCAGTGTCTCAGTGTCTCTGAGTCTAAGTGTCTCATTGTCACAGTGTCTCTGAGTCTCAGTGTCTCAGTTTCTCTGTGTCTCTGTGTCTCAGTGTCTCAGTGTCTCTGAGTCTCAGTGTCTCAGTGTCTCAGTGTCTCTGTGTCTCAGTGTCTCAGTGTCTCAGCGTCTCTGTGTCTCAGTGTCTCAGAGTCTCAGTGTCTCTGTGTCTTCTGTGTCTCGCTGTCTCTGAGTCTCAGTGTCTCTGTGTCTCAGTGTCTCAGTGCCTCTGAGTCTCAGTGTCTCAGTGTCTCAGTGTCTCTGAGTCTCAGTGTCTCTGTGTCTCAGTGTCTCAGTGTCTCTGAGTCTAAGTGTCTCATTGTCTCAGTGTTCTCAGTGTCTCAGTGTCTCTGTGTCTCAGTGTCTCAGTGTCTCAGTGTCTCAGAGTCTCAGAGTCTCAGTGTCTCTGTGTCTCAGTGTCTCTGAGTCTCAGTGTCTCAGTGTCACAGTGTCTCAGAGTCTTAGTGCCTCAGTGTCTCAGTGTCTCAGTGTCTCTGAGTCTCAGAATCTCAGAGCCTCAGTGTCTCTGCAAGTCTCAGTGTCTCAGTGTCTCTGTGTCTCAGTGTCGCTGAGTCTCAGTGTCTCAGAGTCTCAGTGTCTCAGTATCTCAGTGTCTCTGGGTTCTCAGTGTCTCAGAGTCTCAGAGTCTCAGTGTCTCTGTGTCTCAGTGTCTCTGAGTCTCAGTGTTTCAGTGTCACAGTGTCGCAGAGTCTCAGTGTCTCTGTGTCTCAGTGTCTCTGTGTCTCAGTGTTCTGAGTCTCAGTGTCTCTGAGTCTCAGTGTCTCTGTGTCTCAGTGTCGCAGTTTCTCAGTGCCTCTGTGTCTCAGTGTCTCTGAGTCTCAGTGTCTCTGAGTCTCAGTGTCTCAGTGTCTTCAGTGTCTCTGTGTCTCAGTGTCTCTGAGTCTCAGTGTCTCAGTGTCTCAGTGTCTCTGAGTCTCTGTGTCTCAGTGTCTCAGAGTCTCAGTGTCTCTGTGTCTCTGTGTCTCAGTGTCTCAGAGACTCAGTGTCTCAGTGTCTCTGAGTCTCAGAGTCTCAGTGTCTCAGTGTCTCAGGTGTCTCAGAGTCTCAGTGCCTCTGTGTCTCAGTGTCTCAGTGTCTCTGAGACTCAGTGTCTCAGTGTCTCAGTGTCTCAGTGTCTCTGTGTCTCAGTGTCTCTGAGTCTCAGTGTCTCTGTGTCTCAGTGTCTCTGAGTCTCAGCGTCTCAGAGGCTCAGTGCCTCTGCGTCTCAGTGTCTCTGTGTCTCAGTGTCTCTGACTCTCAGTGTCTCAATTTCTCTGATTCTCAGTGTCTCTGTGTCTCAGTGTCTCTGTGTCTCTGAGTCTCAGTGTCTCAGTGTCTCTGAGTCTCAGTGTCTCTTTGTCTCAGTGTCTCTGAGTCTCAGTGTCTCTGAGTCGCAGTGTCTCAGTGTTCAGTGTCTCAGAGGCTCAGTGTCTCAGTGTCTCAGTGTCTCTGTGTCTCAGTGTCTCAGGACTCTGTGTCTCAGTGTCTCAGTGTCTCTGTGTCTCAGTGTCTCAGCGTCTCTGTGTCTCAGTGTCTCAGTGTCTCAGTGTCTCTGTGTCTCACTGTCTCTGAGTCTCAGTGTCTCTGTGTCTCAGTGTCTCAGTGCCTCTGAGTCTCAGTGTCTCAGTGTCTCAGTGTCTCTGAGTCTCAGTGTCTCTGTGTCTCAAGGTGTCTCAGTGTCTCTGGAGTCTAAGTGTCTCATTGTCTCAGGTGTCTCTGAGTCTCAGTGTCTCTGTGTCTCAGTGGTCTCTGTGTCTCACTGACTCTGAGTCTCAGTGTCTCTGTGTCTCAGTGTCTCAGTGCCTCTGAGTCTCAGTGTCTCAGTGTCTCAGTGTCTCTGAGTCTCAGTGTCTCTGTGTCTCAGTGTCTCAGTGTCTCTGAGTCTAAGTGTCTCATTGTCTCAGTGTCTCTGAGTCTCAGTGTCTCAGTGTCTCTGTGTCTCTGTGTCTCAGTGTCTCAGTGTCTCTGAGTCTCAGAGTCTCAGTGTCTCAGTGTCTCTGTGTCTCAGTGTCTCAGTGTCTCTGCGTCTCAGTGTCTCCAGAGTCTCAGTGTCTCACTGTCTCAGCGACTCTGTGTCTCAGCGTCACAGTGTCTCTGTGTCTCAGTGTCTCAGTGTCTCAGCGTCTCTGTGTCTCAGTGTCTCAGAGTCTCAGTGTCTCTGTGTCTCAGTGTCTCTGTGTCTCAGTGTCTCTGAGTCTCAGTGTCTCTGTGTCTCTGTGTCTCAGTGTCTCTGTGTCTCAGTGTCTCTGTGTCTCAGTGTCTCAGTGGTGACTAGTGGGGTGCCCCAGGGGGTCGGTGCTGGGGCCTCAGCTATTTACCATTTATATAGATGATCTGGAGGAGGGAACCGAGTGCAGGGTGTCGAAATGTGCTGATGACACCAAGATTGGGGAAAGGCAAATTGTGCGGAGGGGTGTGGAGAGTCTGCAGAAGGATCTAGATAGGCTGGGCGAATGGGCCAGGAAATGGCAAATGGAATTTAATGTTGGCAAGTGTGAGGTGGTCCACTTTGGTAGGAAGAATGGTAGGAAGGACTATTACTTACGTGGCGAAAAACTGCAGCAGGCGACGGTGCAGAGGGACCTTGGGGTCCTTGTGCATGAGTCGCAAAAACCCAGCTTGCAGTTGCAGCAGGTGGTCAGGAAGGCGAATGGGATGCTGGCCTTCATAGCGAGGGGGATTGAATATAGAAGTAGGGAGGTCTTGCTGCAGCTGTATAGGGCATTGGTGAGGCTGCAGCTGGAGTACTGTGTGGCAGTTTTGGGCGCCGCACCTGCGCAAGGATATTTTGGCCCTGGAGGGGAGTGCAGAGGAGGTTTACTAGGCTGATACCGGAGTTGAGGGGATTGAGCTATGAGGAGAGGCTGAATAACTAGCATGTACTCGTTAGAGTTTAGAAGAATGAGGGGTGATCTCATTGAGACGTATAAGATGATGAATGGGATGGATCGGATAGAGGTGGAGAGACTCTTCCCGCTCAAAAAAGACAGTAGGACTAGGGGGCACAGCCTCAAGATAAAGGGGAGGCGGTTTAGAACGGAGTTGAGGAGGAACTTCTTCACTCAAAGGGTGGTGAATCTCTGGAATTCTCTGCCCGTTGAAGTGGTGGAGGCTGCCTCGCTAAATATTTTTAAGAAGCGGGTTGATGGGTTCTTGATAAGAGAGGGGATTAAGGGTTATGGGGAGAGGGCGGGAAAGTGGAACTGAGCCACAACAGATCAGCCATGATCTTATTGAATGGCGGGGCAGGCTCGAAGGGCTAGATGGCCTACTCCTGCTCCTATTTCTTATGTTCTTCCGTTCAATGTCGCTGAGTCTCAGTGTCTCAGAGTATCAGTGTCTCTGAGTCTCAGTGCCTCTGTGTCTCAGTGTCTCTGTGTCTCTGTGTCTCTGAGTCTCAGTGTCTCAGTGTATCTGTGTCTCTGTGTCTCAGTGTCTCAGTGTCTCTGAGTCTCAGAGTCTCAGAGTCTCAGTGTCTCAGTGTCTCTGTGTCTCAGTGTCTCAGTGTCTCTGTGTCTCAGTGTCTCAGAGTCTCAGTGTCTCAGTGTCTCAGCGACTCTGTGTCTCAGCGTCACAGTGTCTCTGTGTCTCAGTGTCTCTGAGTCTCAGTGTCTCTATGTCTCAGTGTCTCAGTGTCTCTGTGTCTCAGTGTCTCTGTGTCTCAGAGTCTCAGTGTCTCTGTATCTCAGTGTCTCAGTGTCTCTGTGTCTCAGTGTCTCTGTGTCTCAGAGTCTCAGTGTTTCAGTGTCTCTGTGTCTCAGTGTCGCAGTGTCTCTGTCTCTCAGTGTCTCTGTGTCTCAGTGTCTCAGTGTCTCTGTGTCTCAGTGTCTCAGAGTGTCTGTGTCTCAGTGTCTCTGTGTCTCAGTGTCTCTGTGTCTCAGAGTCTCAGTGTCTCAGTGTCTCTGTGTCTCAGTGTCTCAGTGTCTCTGTGTCTCAGTGTCTCTGTGACTCAGAGTCTCAGTGTCTCTGTGTCTCAGTGTCTCAGAGTCTCTGTGTCTCAGTGTCTCAGTGTCTCTGTGACTCAGTGTCTCAGTGTCTCTGTGTCTGAGTGTCTCAGTGTCTCAGTGTCTCAGCGTCTCTTTGTCTCAGTGTCTCTGAGTCTCAGTGTCACAGTGTCTCAGTGTCTCTGTGTCTCAGTGTCTCTTTGTCTCTGTGTCTCAGAGTCTCAGTGTCTCTGTGTCTCAGTGTCTCTGTGTCTCAGAGTCTCAGCGTCTCAGTGTCTCTGAGTCTCAGTGTCTCTGTGTGTCAGAGTCTCAGTGTCTCAGTGTCTCTGTGTCTCAGTGTCTCAGAGTCTCAGTGTCTCAGTGTCTCTGTGTCTCAGTGTCTCAGTGTCTCTGTGTCTCAGTGTCTCAGAGTCTCAGTGTCTCAGTGTCTCAGTGTTTCTGAGTCTCAGTGTCTCAGTGTCTCAGTGTCTCAGTGTCTGTGTCTCTCAGTGTCTCTGAGTCTCAGAATCTCAGAGCCTCAGTGTCTCTGCAAGTCTCAGTGTCTCAGTGTCTCTGTGTCTCAGTGTCTCTGAGTCTCAGTGTCTCAGTGTCTCAGAGTCTCAGTGTCTCAGTGTCTCTGTGTCTCAGTGTCTCAGTGTCTCAGAGTCTCAGTGTCTCTGTGTCTCAGTGTCTCTGAGTCTCAGTGTCTCAGTGTCACAGTGTCTCTGAGTCTCAGTGTCTCAGTGTCTCAGTGTCTCAGAGTCTCAGTGTCTCAGTGTCTCTGTGTCTCAGTGTCTCAGTGTCTCTGAGTCTCTGAATCTCAGAGCCTCAGTGTCTCTGCAAGTCTCAGTGTCTCAGTGTCTCTGTGTCTCAGTGTCGCTGAGTCTCAGTGTCTCAGAGTCTCAGTGTCTCAGTGTCTCAGTGTCTCTGGGTCTCAGTGTCTCAGAGTCTCAGAGTCTCAGTGTCTCTGTGTTTCAGTGTCACAGTGTCTCAGAATCTCAGTGTCTCTGTGTCTCAGTGTCTCTGTGTCTCAGTGTCTCTGAGTCTCAGTGTCTCTGAGTCTCAGTGTCTCTGAGTCTCAGTGTCTCTGTGTCTCAGTGTCGCAGTTTCTCAGTGCCTCTGTGTCTCAGTGTCTCTGAGTCTCAGTGTCTCTGAGTCTCAGTGTCTCAGTGTCTCTGTGTCTCAGTGTCTCTGAGTCTCAGTGTCTCAGTGTCTCTGAGTCTCTGTGTCTCAGTGTCTCAGAGTCTCAGTGTCTCTGTGTCTCTGTGTCTCAGTGTCTCAGAGACTCAGTGTCTCAGTGTCTCTGAGTCTCAGAGTCTCAGTGTCTCAGTGTCTCAGTGTCTCAGAGTCTCAGTGCCTCTGTGTCTCAGTGTCTCTGTGTCTCTGAGACTCAGTGTCTCTGAGTCGCAGTGTCTCAGTGTCTCAGTGTCTCAGTGTCTCAGTGTCTCAGTGTCTCAGTGACTCTGTGTGTCAGTGTCTCAGTGTCTCTGTGTCTCAGTGTCTCAGCGTCTCTGTGTCTCAGTGTCTCAGAGTCTCAGTGTCTCTGTGTCTCAGTGTCTCTGTGTCTAACTGTCTCTGAGTCTCAGTGTCTCTGTGTCTCAGTGTCTCAGTGCCTCTGAGTCTCAGTGTCTGAGTGTCTCAGTGTCTCTGAGTCTCAGTGTCTCTGTGTCTCAGTGTCTCAGTGTCTCTGAGTCTAAGTGTCTCATTGTCACAGTGTCTCTGAGTCTCAGTGTCTCAGTTTCTCTGTGTCTCTGTGTCTCAGTGTCTCAGTGTCTCTGAGTCTCAGTGTCTCAGTGTCTCAGTGTCTCTGTGTCTCAGTGTCTCAGTGTCTCAGCGTCTCTGTGTCTCAGTGTCTCAGAGTCTCAGTGTCTCTGTGTCTCAGTGTCTCTGTGTCTCGCTGTCTCTGAGTCTCAGTGTCTCTGTGTCTCAGTGTCTCAGTGCCTCTGAGTCTCAGTGTCTCAGTGTCTCAGTGTCTCTGAGTCTCAGTGTCTCTGTGTCTCAGTGTCTCAGTGTCTCTGAGTCTAAGTGTCTCATTGTCTCAGTGTCTCAGTGTCTCAGTGTCTCTGTGTCTCAGTGTCTCAGTGTCTCAGTGTCTCAGAGTCTCAGAGTCTCAGTGTCTCTGTGTCTCAGTGTCTCTGAGTCTCAGTGTCTCAGTGTCACAGTGTCTCAGAGTCTTAGTGCCTCAGTGTCTCAGTGTCTCAGTGTCTCTGAGTCTCAGAATCTCAGAGCCTCAGTGTCTCTGCAAGTCTCAGTGTCTCAGTGTCTCTGTGTCTCAGTGTCGCTGAGTCTCAGTGTCTCAGAGTCTCAGTGTCTCAGTATCTCAGTGTCTCTGGGTCTCAGTGTCTCAGAGTCTCAGAGTCTCAGTGTCTCTGTGTCTCAGTGTCTCTGAGTCTCAGTGTTTCAGTGTCACAGTGTCGCAGAGTCTCAGTGTCTCTGTGTCTCAGTGTCTCTGTGTCTCAGTGTCTCTGAGTCTCAGTGTCTCTGAGTCTCAGTGTCTCTGTGTCTCAGTGTCGCAGTTTCTCAGTGCCTCTGTGTCTCAGTGTCTCTGAGTCTCAGTGTCTCTGAGTCTCAGTGTCTCAGTGTCTCAGTGTCTCTGTGTCTCAGTGTCTCTGAGTCTCAGTGTCTCAGTGTCTCAGTGTCTCTGAGTCTCTGTGTCTCAGTGTCTCAGAGTCTCAGTGTCTCTGTGTCTCTGTGTCTCAGTGTCTCAGAGACTCAGTGTCTCAGTGTCTCTGAGTCTCAGAGTCTCAGTGTCTCAGTGTCTCAGAGTCTCAGTGCCTCTGTGTCTCAGTGTCTCAGTGTCTCTGAGACTCAGTGTCTCAGTGTCTCAGTGTCTCAGTGTCTCTGTGTCTCAGTGTCTCTGAGTCTCAGTGTCTCTGTGTCTCAGTGTCTCTGAGTCTCAGCGTCTCAGAGGCTCAGTGCCTCTGCGTCTCAGTGTCTCTGTGTCTCAGTGTCTCTGACTCTCAGTGTCTCAATTTCTCTGATTCTCAGTGTCTCTGTGTCTCAGTGTCTCTGTGTCTCTGAGTCTCAGTGTCTCAGTGTCTCTGAGTCTCAGTGTCTCTTTGTCTCAGTGTCTCTGAGTCTCAGTGTCTCTGAGTCGCAGTGTCTCAGTGTCTCAGTGTCTCAGAGGCTCAGTGTCTCAGTGTCTCAGTGTCTCTGTGTCTCAGTGTCTCAGTGACTCTGTGTCTCAGTGTCTCAGTGTCTCTGTGTCTCAGTGTCTCAGCGTCTCTGTGTCTCAGTGTCTCAGTGTCTCAGTGTCTCTGTGTCTCACTGTCTCTGAGTCTCAGTGTCTCTGTGTCTCAGTGTCTCAGTGCCTCTGAGTCTCAGTGTCTCAGTGTCTCAGTGTCTCTGAGTCTCAGTGTCTCTGTGTCTCAGTGTCTCAGTGTCTCTGAGTCTAAGTGTCTCATTGTCTCAGTGTCTCTGAGTCTCAGTGTCTCTGTGTCTCAGTGTCTCTGTGTCTCACTGACTCTGAGTCTCAGTGTCTCTGTGTCTCAGTGTCTCAGTGCCTCTGAGTCTCAGTGTCTCAGTGTCTCAGTGTCTCTGAGTCTCAGTGTCTCTGTGTCTCAGTGTCTCAGTGTCTCTGAGTCTAAGTGTCTCATTGTCTCAGTGTCTCTGAGTCTCAGTGTCTCAGTGTCTCTGTGTCTCTGTGTCTCAGTGTCTCAGTGTCTCTGAGTCTCAGAGTCTCAGTGTCTCAGTGTCTCTGTGTCTCAGTGTCTCAGTGTCTCTGCGTCTCAGTGTCTCAGAGTCTCAGTGTCTCACTGTCTCAGCGACTCTGTGTCTCAGCGTCACAGTGTCTCTGTGTCTCAGTGTCTCAGTGTCTCAGCGTCTCTGTGTCTCAGTGTCTCAGAGTCTCAGTGTCTCTGTGTCTCAGTGTCTCTGTGTCTCAGTGTCTCTGAGTCTCAGTGTCTCTGTGTCTCTGTGTCTCAGTGTCTCTGTGTCTCAGTGTCTCTGTGTCTCAGTGTCTCAGTGGTGACTAGTGGGGTGCCCCAGGGGTCGGTGCTGGGGCCTCAGCTATTTACCATTTATATAGATGATCTGGAGGAGGGAACCGAGTGCAGGGTGTCGAAATGTGCTGATGACACCAAGATTGGGGGAAAGGCAAATTGTGCGGAGGGTGTGGAGAGTCTGCAGAAGGATCTAGATAGGCTGGGCGAATGGGCCAGGAAATGGCAAATGGAATTTAATGTTGGCAAGTGTGAGGTGGTCCACTTTGGTAGGAAGAATGGTAGGAAGGACTATTACTTACGTGGCGAAAAACTGCAGCAGGCGACGGTGCAGAGGGACCTTGGGGTCCTTGTGCATGAGTCGCAAAAACCCAGCTTGCAGTTGCAGCAGGTGGTCAGGAAGGCGAATGGGATGCTGGCCTTCATAGCGAGGGGGATTGAATATAGAAGTAGGGAGGTCTTGCTGCAGCTGTATAGGGCATTGGTGAGGCTGCAGCTGGAGTACTGTGTGCAGTTTTGGGCGCCGCACCTGCGCAAGGATATTTTGGCCCTGGAGGGAGTGCAGAGGAGGTTTACTAGGCTGATACCGGAGTTGAGGGGATTGAGCTATGAGGAGAGGCTGAATAAACTAGCATGTACTCGTTAGAGTTTAGAAGAATGAGGGGTGATCTCATTGAGACGTATAAGATGATGAATGGGATGGATCGGATAGAGGTGGAGAGACTCTTCCCGCTCAAAAAAGACAGTAGGACTAGGGGGCACAGCCTCAAGATAAAGGGGAGGCGGTTTAGAACGGAGTTGAGGAGGAACTTCTTCACTCAAAGGGTGGTGAATCTCTGGAATTCTCTGCCCGTTGAAGTGGTGGAGGCTGCCTCGCTAAATATTTTTAAGAAGCGGGTTGATGGGTTCTTGATAAGAGAGGGGATTAAGGGTTATGGGGAGAGGGCGGGAAAGTGGAACTGAGCCACAACAGATCAGCCATGATCTTATTGAATGGCGGGGCAGGCTCGAAGGGCTAGATGGCCTACTCCTGCTCCTATTTCTTATGTTCTTCCGTTCAATGTCGCTGAGTCTCAGTGTCTCAGAGTATCAGTGTCTCTGAGTCTCAGTGCCTCTGTGTCTCAGTGTCTCTGTGTCTCTGTGTCTCTGAGTCTCAGTGTCTCAGTGTATCTGTGTCTCTGTGTCTCAGTGTCTCAGTGTCTCTGAGTCTCAGAGTCTCAGAGTCTCAGTGTCTCTGTGTCTCAGTGTCTCAGTGTCTCAGTGTCTCAGAGTCTCAGTGTCTCAGTGTCTCAGCGACTCTGTGTCTCAGCGTCACAGTGTCTCTGTGTCTCAGTGTCTCTGAGTCTCAGTGTCTCTATGTCTCAGTGTCTCAGTGTCTCTGTGTCTCAGTGTCTCTGTGTCTCAGAGTCTCAGTGTCTCTGTATCTCAGTGTCTCAGTGTCTCTGTGTCTCAGTGTCTCTGTGTCTCAGAGTCTCAGTGTTTCAGTGTCTCTGTGTCTCAGTGTCGCAGTGTCTCTGTCTCTCAGTGTCTCTGTGTCTCAGTGTCTCAGTGTCTCTGTGTCTCAGTGTCTCAGAGTGTCTGTGTCTCAGTGTCTCAGTGTCTCAGTGTCTCTGTGTCTCAGTGTCTCTGTGTCTCAGAGTCTCAGTGTCTCAGTGTCTCAGTGTCTCAGTGTCTCTGTGTCTCAGTGTCTCTGTGACTCAGAGTCTCAGTGTCTCTGTGTCTCAGTGTCTCAGAGTCTCTGTGTCTCAGTGTCTCAGTGTCTCTGTGACTCAGTGTCTCAGTGTCTCTGTGTCTGAGTGTCTCAGTGTCTCAGTGTCTCAGCGTCTCTTTGTCTCAGTGTCTCTGAGTCTCAGTGTCACAGTGTCTCAGTGTCTCTGTGTCTCAGTGTCTCTTTGTCTCTGTGTCTCAGTGTCTCAGTGTCTCAGTGTCTGTGTCTCTCAGTGTCTCTGAGTCTCAGAATCTCAGAGCCTCAGTGTCTCTGCAAGTCTCAGTGTCTCAGTGTCTCTGTGTCTCAGTGTCTCTGAGTCTCAGTGTCTCAGTGTCTCAGAGTCTCAGTGTCTCAGTGTCTCTGTGTCTCAGTGTCTCAGTGTCTCAGAGTCTCAGTGTCTCTGTGTCTCAGTGTCTCTGAGTCTCAGTGTCTCAGTGTCACAGTGTCTCTGAGTCTCAGTGTCTCAGTGTCTCAGAGTCTCAGTGTCTCAGTGTCTCTGTGTCTCAGTGTCTCAGTGTCTCTGAGTCTCTGAATCTCAGAGCCTCAGTGTCTCTGCAAGTCTCAGTGTCTCAGTGTCTCTGTGTCTCAGTGTCGCTGAGTCTCAGTGTCTCAGAGTCTCAGTGTCTCAGTGTCTCAGTGTCTCTGGGTCTCAGTGTCTCAGAGTCTCAGAGTCTCAGTGTCTCTGTGTTTCAGTGTCACAGTGTCTCAGAATCTCAGTGTCTCTGTGTCTCAGTGTCTCTGTGTCTCAGTGTCTCTGAGTCTCAGTGTCTCTGTGTCTCAGTGTCTCTGTGTCTCAGTGTCTCTGAGTCTCAGTGTCTCTGTGTCTCAGTGTCGCAGTTTCTCAGTGCCTCTGTGTCTCAGTGTCTCTGAGTCTCAGTGTCTCTGAGTCTCAGTGTCTCAGTGTCTCAGTGTCTCTGTGTCTCAGTGTCTCTGAGTCTCAGTGTCTCAGTGTCTCTGAGTCTCTGTGTCTCAGTGTCTCAGAGTCTCAGTGTCTCTGTGTCTCTGTGTCTCAGTGTCTCAGAGACTCAGTGTCTCAGTGTCTCTGAGTCTCAGAGTCTCAGTGTCTCAGTGTCTCAGTGTCTCAGAGTCTCAGTGCCTCTGTGTCTCAGTGTCTCTGTGTCTCTGAGACTCAGTGTCTCTGAGTCTCAGTGTCTCAGTGTCTCTGTGTCTCAGTGTCTCAGTGTCTCTATGTCTCAGTGTCTCTGAGTCTCAGTGTCTCTGTGTCTCAGAGATGCAGAGACGCAGAGACACTGAGAACCAGATACGCAGAGACATTGAGACGCAGAGACACTGAGACCCAGAGACGCAGAAACCCTGAGACGCAGAGACACTGAGACCCAGAGACGCAGAGACACTGAGACGCAGAGACGCAGAGACTCTGAGACGCAGAGACCCAGAGACACTGAGAAGCAGAGACGCAGAGACCCTGAGACGCAGAGACCCTGAGACACAGAGACTCTGAGACGCAGAGACGCAGAGACACTGAGACGCAGAGACGCAGAGACCCTGAGACGCAGAGACTCTGAGACGCAGAGACGCAGAGACCCTGAGACGCAGAGACTCTGAGACGCAGAGACGCAGAGACACTGAGACGCAGAGACACTGAGACCCAGAGACGCAGAGACGCGGAGACACAGAGACGCAGAGACCCTTAGATGCAGAGACACTGAGTACCAGAGACACAGAGACACTGAGACACAGAGACACTGAGACGCAGAGACACTGAGACGCAGAGACTCTGAGACGCTGCAACCCAGAGACGCAGAGGCGCAGAGACGCTGCGACACATAGACTCTGAGATGCAGATACGCAGAGACCCTGAGACGCAGAGACCCTGAGACGCAGGTACTCTGAGACGCAGTGACACAGAGACCCAGAGACGCAGAGACACTGAGACGCAGAGACTCTGAGACGCAGAGACCCAGAGATGCTGAGAAGCAGATACGCAGAGACCCTGAGACGCAGAGACCCTGAGACGCAGATACTCTGAGACGCAGAGACGCAGTGACACAGAGACCCAGAGACGCAGAGGCGCAGAGATGCAGAGACACAGAGACGCAGAGGCACTGAGACCCAGAGACGCAGAGATGCGGAGACACAGAGACGCAGAGACCCTGAGACGCAGAGACACTGAGGACCAGAGACACAGAGACACTGAGACACAGAGACACTGAGACGCAGAGACCCGGAGACGCAGGGACACTGAGACGCAGAGACACTGAGATGCAGAGACACGGTGACGCAGAGACCCGGAGACGCAGAGACACTGAGACGCAGAGACACTGAGATGCAGAGACACTGAGACCCAGAGACACAGAGACACTGAGACCCAGAGATGCAGAGACTCTGAGGCGCAGAGACAATGAGACGCAGAGACGCAACAAGGCAGAGACACTGAGACGCAGAGGCTCTGAGACGCAGAGACACTGAGACGCAGAGGCTCTGAGACGCAGAGACACTGAGACGCAGAGACTCTGAGACGCTGCAACCCAGAGACGCAGAGACACTGAGACGCAGAGACACTGAGACGCATAGACTCTGAGATGCAGATACGCAGAGACGCAGAGACACTGAGATGCAGAGACTCTGAGGCGCAGAGACACTGAGACGCAGAGACGCAGAGACGCAGAGATTCTGAGACGCAGAGACGCTGAGATGCAGAGACGCAGAGATGCAGAGACTATGAGACGCAGAGACACTGAGACGCAGAGACTCTGAGACGCAGAGACGCAGAGACTCAGTGACACTGAGACGCAGAGATACAGACGCTCAGAGACTCAGAGACACAGAGACTCAGAGACTCCGAGACATCGAGGCTCAGATGCTTAGAGACCCAGAGACTCAGAGACGCAGAGACACAGAGGCTCAGTGACTCAGAGACTCAGTGACAGGGAGACTCAGAGACACAGATGCTCAGAGACTCAGAGACTCAGAAACACAGAGACGCAGAGACACAGAGGCTCAGAGATGGAGGGACACAGAGGCTCAGAGACTCAGAGACTCAGAGATTCAGAGACCCAGAGATACAGAGTCTCAGAGACACAGACACACAGAGACCCAGAGACACAGAGACTCAGATATTTAGAGACGCAGATACACAGAGGCTCAGTGACTCAGAGACTAAGCGACATGGAGAATCAGGGGCACAGAGACACAGAGACACAGAGACTCTGAGACTCAGAGACGCAGAGACGCAGCGACACAGAGGCTCAGAGACGCAGACACACAGAGGCTCAGAGACTCAGAGACTCAGAGACATAGAGGCTCAGAGGCTCAGAGACCCAGAGACGCAGAGACACAGAGGCTCAGTGACTCAGAGACTTAGCGACATGGAGAATCAGGGGCACAGAGACACAGAGACACAGAGACTCTGAGACTCAGAGACTCAGAGACGCAGCGACACAGAGGCTCAGAGACGCAGACACACAGAGGCTCAGAGACTCAGAGACTCAGAGACATAGAGGCTCAGAGGCTCAGAGACCCAGAGACGCAGAGACACAGAGACTCCGAGACTCACCGACACGGAGACTCAGAGAAACAGAGACACAGAGAACCAGAGACACAGAGACTCATAGACTCAGAGACTCAGAGACACAGAGACTCAGAGACTCAGAGACATAGAGGCTCAGAGGCCCAGAGACACAGACACGCAGAGACACAGAGGCTCTGTGACTCAGAGACTCAGCGACACAGAGACTCAGAGGCACAGATGCTCAGAGACTCAGAGACTCAGAGACCCAGAGACACAGAGACTCAGAAACACAGAGACGCAGAGACACAGAGGCTCAGAGACTCAGAGACACAAAGACACAGAGTCTCAGAGACACAGAGACTCAGAGACTCAGAGACATAGAGGCTCAGAGGCCCAGAGACACAGAGACGCAGAGACACAGAGGCTCTGTGACTCAGAGACTCAGCGACACAGAGACTCAGAGGCACAGATGCTCAGAGACACAGAGACCCAGAGACACAGAGACTCAGAAACACAGAGACGCATAGACACAGAGGCTCAGAGACTCAGAGACAAAAGGACACAGAGTCTCAGAGACACAGAGACTCAGAGACTCAGAGACACAGAGGCTCAGTAGCTCAGAGACCCAGAGACTCAGAGATGCAGAGACACATTGCCTCCGAGACTCAGAGACACAGAGACCCAGAGACACAGAGACACAGAGACCCAGAGACACAGAGACCCAGAAACACAGAGACACAGAGGCTCAGAGACGCAGGGACTCAGAGACGCAGAGACACAGAGGCTCAGAGACGTAGAGACACAGAGACCCAGAGTCTCAGAGACACAGAGACCCAGAGACACAGAGACACAGAGGCTCAGAGACTCAGAGACACAGAGACTCAGAGACATACAGGCTCAGTGACTCAGAGACCCAGAGACTCAGAGACATAGAGGCTCAGATGCTCAGAGACCCAGAGACTCAGAGGCGCAGAGACACAGAGGCTCAGTGACTCAGAGACTCAGTCACAGGGAGACTCAGAGACACAGATGCTCAGAGACTCAGAAACACAGAGACGCAGAGACCCAGAGACACACAGACTCAGAGACTCAGAGACGCAGAGACACAGAGGCTCAGAGACACAGAGGCTCAGAGGCTCAGGGACTCAGAGACTCAGAGACACAGAGACTCAGAGACTCAGAGACATAGAGGCTCAGAGGCCCAGAGACACAGAGACGCAGAGACACAGAGGCTCTGTGACTCAGAGACTCAGCGACACAGAGAATCAGGGACACAGAGACCCTGAGACACAGAGACTCTGAGACTCAGAGACGCAGAGACACAGAGGCACAGAGACCCAAAGACACAGAGACACAGAGACGCAGAGACTCAGAGACACAGAGACACAGTGACACAGAGACTCAGGGACACAGAGACCCAGAGACACAGAGATTCATAGACTCAGAGACACAGAGGCTCAGAGACTCAGAGACATAGAGGCTCAGAGGCTCAGAGACCCAGAGACGCAGAGACACAGAGACTCTGAGACTCACCAACACGGAGACTCAGAGAAACAGAGTCACAGAGAACCAGAGACACAGAGACTCATAGACTCAGAGACTCAGAGACTCAGAGACACAGAGACTCCGAGACTCAGAGACATAGAGGCTCAGAGGCTCAGAGACCCAGAGACTCAGAGACCCAGAGACAAAGAGACGCTGAGACACAGAGGCTCAGAGACTCAGAGACTCAGAGACATCGAGGCTCAGAGGCATCGAGGCTCAGAGGCTCAGAGACCCAGAGACTCAGAGACGCAGAGACACAGTGGCTCAGAGACTCAGAGACTCAGAGACGCAGAGACCCAGAGACACAGAGACCCAGAGACACAGAGACTCATAGACTCAGCGACGCAGAGACGCAGAGGCTCAGAGACTCAGAGACTAAGAGACAAAGAGATGCAAAGGCTGAGAGACTCAGAGACACAGAGACACAGAGACCGAGAAACCCAGAGACACAGAGACTCAGAAACACAGAGACGCAGAGACACAGAGGCTTAGAGACCCAGAGACCCAGAGACCCAGAGACTCAGAAACACAGAGACGCAGAGACACAGAGGCTCAGAGATGGAGGGACACAGAGGCTCAGAGACTCAGAGACTCAGAGATTCAGAGACCCAGAGATACAGAGTCTCAGAGACACAGACACACAGAGACCCAGAGACACAGAGACTCAGATATTTAGACACGCAGATACACAGAGGCTCAGTGACTCAGAGACTTAGCGACACGGAGAATCAGGGGCACAGAGACACAGTGACACAGAGACTCTGAGACTCAGAGACGCAGAGACGCAGCGACACAGAGGCTCAGAGACGCAGACACACAGAGGCTCAGAGACTCAGAGACTCAGAGACATAGAGGCTCAGAGGCTCAGAGACCCAGAGACGCAGAGACACAGAGACTCCGAGACTCACCGACACGGAGACTCAGAGAAACAGAGACACAGAGAACCAGAGACACAGAGACTCATAGACTCAGAGACTCAGAGACACAGAGACTCAGAGACTCAGAGACATAGAGGCTCAGAGGCCCAAAGACACAGAGACGCAGAGACACAGAGGCTCTGTGACTCAGAGACTCAGCGACACAGAGACTCAGACGCACAGATGCTCAGAGACTCAGAGACTCAGAGACCCAGAGACACAGAGACTCAGAAACACAGAGACGCTGAGACACAGAGGCTCAGAGACTCAGAGACACAAAGACACAGAGTCTCAGAGACACAGAGACTCAGAGACTCAGAGACATAGAGGCTCAGAGGCCCAGAGACACAGAGACGCAGAGACACAGAGGCTCTGTGACTCAGAGACTCAGCGACACAGAGACTCAGGGGCACAGATGCTCAGAGACACAGAGACCCAGAGACACAGAGACTCAGAAACACAGAGACGCATAGACACAGAGGCTCAGAGACTCAGAGACACAAGGACACAGAGTCTCAGAGACACAGAGACTCAGAGACTCAGAGACACAGAGGCTCAGTAGCTCAGAGACCGAGAGACTCAGAGATGCAGAGACACATTGCCTCCGAGACTCAGAGACACAGAGACCCAGAGACACAGAGACACAGAGACCCAGAGACACAGAGACTCAGAGACCCAGAGACACAGAGACTCAGAGACATAGAGGCTCAGTGACTCAGAGACCCAGAGGCTCAGAGACATAGAGGCTCAGATGCTCAGAGACCCAGAGACTCAGAGGCGCAGAGACACAGAGGCTCAGTGACTCAGAGACTCAGTGACAGGGAGACTCGGAGACACAGATGCTCAGAGACTCAGAAACACAGAGACGCAGAGAACCAGAGACACACAGACTCAGAGACTCAGAGACGCAGAGACACAGAGGCTCAGAGACACAGAGGCTCAGAGGCTCAGGGACTCAGAGACTCAGAGACGCAGAGACACAGAGGCTCAGTGACTCAGAGACTTAGCGACACGGAGAATCAGGGACACAGAGACCCAGAGACACAGAGACTCTGAGACTCAGAGACGCAGAGACACAGAGGCACAGAGACCCAAAGACACAGAGACACAGAGACGCAGAGACTCAGAGACACAGAGACACAGTGACACAGAGACTCAGGGACACAGAGACCCAGAGACACAGAGATTCATAGACTCAGAGACACAGAGGCTCAGAGACTCAGAGACATAGAGGCTCAGAGGCTCAGAGACCCAGAGACGCAGAGACACAGAGACTCTGAGACTCACCAACACGGAGACTCAGAGAAACAGAGTCACAGAGAACCAGAGACACAGAGACTCATAGACTCAGAGACTCAGAGACTCAGAGACACAGAGACTCCGAGACTCAGAGACATAGAGGCTCAGAGGCTCAGAGACCCAGAGACTCAGAGACCCAGAGACACAGAGGCTCTGTGACACAGAGACTCAGCGACACAGAGACTCAGAGTCTCAGAGACACAGAGACTCAGAGACTCAGAGACTGAGAGACACAGAGGCTCAGTGGCTCAGAGACCCAGAGACTCAGAGATGCAGAGACACAATGGCTCCGAGACTCAGAGACACAAAGACCCAGAGACACAGAGACACAGAGACCCAGAGACACAGAGACCCAGAAACACAGAGGCTCAGAGACGCAGGGACTCAGAGACGCAGAGACACAGAGGCTCAGAGACGCAGACACACAGAGGCTCAGAGACGTAGAGACACAGAGACCCAGAGTCTCAGAGACACAGAGACCCAGAGACACAGAGGCGCAGAGACACAGAGGCTCAGTGACTCAGAGACTCAGTGACAGGGAGAATCAGAGACACAGATGCTCAGAGACTCAGAGACTCAGAAACACAGAGACGCAGAGACCCAGAGACTCAGAGACGCAGAGACACAGAGACACAGAGGCTCAGAGACACAGAGGCTCAGAGACTCAGGGACTCAGAGACTCAGAGACGCAGAGACACAGAGGCTCAGAGACTCAGAGACACAGAGACCCAGAGACACAGAATCTCAGAGACACAGACACAAAGAGACCCAGAGGCACACGGACTCAGAGATTTAGAGATGCAGATACACAGAGGCTCAGTGACTCAGAGACTTAGCGACACGGAGAATCAGGGACACAGAGACCCAGAGACACAGAGACTCTGAGACTCAGAGACGCAGAGACACAGAGGCACAGAGACCCAGAGACTCAGAGACCCAGAGACACAGAGACTCAGAAACACAGAGACGCAGAGACATAGAGGCTCAGAGACTCAGAGACACAAAGACACAGAGTCTCAGAGACACAGAGACTCAGAGACTCAGAGACTCAGAGACACAGAGACACAGAGTCACAGTGACCCAGAGACACAGAGACCCAGAAACACAGAGACACAGAGGCTCAGAGACGCAGGGACTCAGAGACGCAGAGACACAGAGGCACAGAGACCCAGAGACACAGAGACACAGAGACGCAGAGACTCAGAGACACAGAGACACAGTGACACAGAGACTCAGGGACACAGAGACCCAGAGACACAGAGATTCATAGACTCAGAGACACAGAGGCTCAGAGACTCAGAGACTCAGAGACATAGAGGCTCAGAGGCTCAGAGACACAGAGACGCAGACACACAGAGACTCCGAGACTCACCGACACGGAGACTCAGAGAAACAGAGACACAGAGAACCAGAGACACAGAGACTCATAGACTCAGAGACTCAGAGACTCAGAGACACAGAGACTCCGAGACTCAGAGACATAGAGGCTCAGAGGCTCAGAGACCCAGAGACTCAGAGACCCAGAGACAAAGAGACGCTGAGACACAGAGGCTCAGAGACTCAGAGACTCAGAGACGCAGAGACACAGTGGCTCAGAGACTCAGAGACTCAGAGACGCAGAGACCCAGAGACACAGAGACCCAGAGACACAGAGACTCATAGACTCAGAGACGCAGAGACACAGAGGCTCAGAGACTCAGAGACTAAGAGACAAAGAGATGCAAAGGCTGAGAGACTCAGAGACACAGAGACACAGAGACCGAGAAACCCAGAGACACAGAGACTCAGAAACACAGAGACGCAGAGACACAGAGGCTTAGAGACCCAGAGACCCAGAGACTCAGAAACACAGAGACGCAGAGACACAGAGGCTCAGAGATGGAGGGACACAGAGGCTCAGAGACTCAGAGACTCAGAGATTCAGAGACCCAGAGATACAGAGTCTCAGAGACACAGACACACAGAGACCCAGAGACACAGAGACTCAGATATTTAGAGACGCAGATACACAGAGGCTCAGTGACTCAGAGACTTAGCGACACGGAGAATCAGGGGCACAGAGACACAGTGACACAGAGACTCTGAGACTCAGAGACGCAGAGACGCAGCGACACAGAGGCTCAGAGACGCAGACACACAGAGGCTCAGAGACTCAGAGACTCAGAGACATAGAGGCTCAGAGGCTCAGAGACCCAGAGACGCAGAGACACAGAGACTCCGAGACTCACCGACACGGAGACTCAGAGAAACAGAGACACAGAGAACCAGAGACACAGAGACTCATAGACTCAGAGACTCAGAGACACAGAGACTCAGAGACTCAGAGACATAGAGGCTCAGAGGCCCAGAGACACAGAGACGCAGAGACACAGAGGCTCTGTGACTCAGAGACTCAGCGACACAGAGACTCAGACGCACAGATGCTCAGAGACTCAGAGACTCAGAGACCCAGAGACACAGAGACTCAGAAACACAGAGACGCTGAGACACAGAGGCTCAGAGACTCAGAGACACAAAGACACAGAGTCTCAGAGACACAGAGACTCAGAGACTCAGAGACATAGAGGCTCAGAGGCCCAGAGACACAGAGACGCAGAGACACAGAGGCTCTGTGACTCAGAGACTCAGCGACACAGAGACTCAGAGGCACAGATGCTCAGAGACACAGAGACCCAGAGACACAGAGACTCAGAAACACAGAGACGCATAGACACAGAGGCTCAGAGACTCAGAGACACAAGGACACAGAGTCTCAGAGACACAGAGACTCAGAGACTCAGAGACACAGAGGCTCAGTAGCTCAGAGACCGAGAGACTCAGAGATGCAGAGACACATTGCCTCCGAGACTCAGAGACACAGAGACCCAGAGACACAGAGACACAGAGACCCAGAGACACAGAGACCCAGAAACACAGAGACACAGAGGCTCAGAGACGCAGGGACTCAGAGACGCAGAGACACAGAGGCTCAGAGACATAGAGACACAGAGACCCAGAGTCTCAGAGACACAGAGACCCAGAGACACAGAGACACAGAGGCTCAGAGACTCAGAGACACAGAGACTCCGAGACTCAGAGACATAGAGGCTCAGAGGCTCAGAGACCCAGAGACTCAGAGACCCAGAGAAACAGAGGCTCTGTGACACAGAGACTCAGCGACACAGAGACTCAGAGTCTCAGAGACACAGAGACTCAGAGACTCAGAGACTGAGAGACACAGAGGCTCAGTGGCTCAGAGACCCAGAGACTCAGAGATGCAGAGACACAATGGCTCCGAGACTCAGAGACACAAAGACCCAGAGACACAGAGACACAGAGACCCAGAGACACAGAGACCCAGAAACACAGAGGCTCAGAGACGCAGGGACTCAGAGACGCAGAGACACAGAGGCTCAGAGACGCAGACACACAGAGGCTCAGAGACGTAGAGACACAGAGACCCAGAGTCTCAGAGACACAGAGACCCAGAGACACAGAGGCGCAGAGACACAGAGGCTCAGTGACTCAGAGACTCAGTGACAGGGAGAATCAGAGACACAGATGCTCAGAGACTCAGAGACTCAGAAACACAGAGACGCAGAGACCCAGAGACTCAGAGACGCAGAGACACAGAGACACAGAGGCTCAGAGACACAGAGGCTCAGAGACTCAGGGACTCAGAGACTCAGAGACGCAGAGACACAGAGGCTCAGAGACTCAGAGACACAGAGACCCAGAGACACAGAATCTCAGAGACACAGACACAAAGAGACCCAGAGGCACACGGACTCAGAGATTTAGAGATGCAGATACACAGAGGCTCAGTGACTCAGAGACTTAGCGACACGGAGAATCAGGGACACAGAGACCCAGAGACACAGAGACTCTGAGACTCAGAGACGCAGAGACACAGAGGCACAGAGACCCAGAGACTCAGAGACCCAGAGACACAGAGACTCAGAAACACAGAGACGCAGAGACATAGAGGCTCAGAGACTCAGAGACACAAAGACACAGAGTCTCAGAGACACAGAGACTCAGAGACTCAGAGACTCAGAGACACAGAGACACAGAGTCACAGAGACCCAGAGACACAGAGACCCAGAAACACAGAGACACAGAGGCTCAGAGACGCAGGGACTCAGAGACGCAGAGACACAGAGGCACAGAGACCCAGAGACACAGAGACACAGAGACGCAGAGACTCAGAGACACAGAGACACAGTGACACAGAGACTCAGGGACACAGAGACCCAGAGACACAGAGATTCATAGACTCAGAGACACAGAGGCTCAGAGACTCAGAGACTCAGAGACATAGAGGCTCAGAGGCTCAGAGACACAGAGACGCAGACACACAGAGACTCCGAGACTCACCGACACGGAGACTCAGAGAAACAGAGACACAGAGAACCAGAGACACAGAGACTCATAGACTCAGAGACTCAGAGACTCAGAGACACAGAGACTCCGAGACTCAGAGACATAGAGGCTCAGAGGCTCAGAGACCCAGAGACTCAGAGACCCAGAGACAAAGAGACGCTGAGACACAGAGGCTCAGAGACTCAGAGACTCAGAGACGCAGAGACACAGTGGCTCAGAGACTCAGAGACTCAGAGACGCAGAGACCCAGAGACACAGAGACCCAGAGACACAGAGACTCATAGACTCAGAGACGCAGAGACACAGAGGCTCAGAGACTCAGAGACTAAGAGACAAAGAGATGCAAAGGCTGAGAGACTCAGAGACACAGAGACCGAGAAACCCAGAGACACAGAGACTCAGAAACACAGAGACGCAGAGACACAGAGGCTTAGAGACCCAGAGACCCAGAGACTCAGAAACACAGAGACGCAGAGACACAGAGGCTCAGAGATGGAGGGACACAGAGGCTCAGAGACTCAGAGACTCAGAGATTCAGAGACCCAGAGATACAGAGTCTCAGAGACACAGACACACAGAGACCCAGAGACACAGAGACTCAGATATTTAGAGACGCAGATACACAGACGCTCAGTGACTCAGAGACTTAGCGACACGGAGAATCAGGGGCACAGAGACACAGTGACACAGAGACTCTGAGACTCAGAGACGCAGAGACGCAGCGACACAGAGGCTCAGAGACGCAGACACACAGAGGCTCAGAGGCTCAGAGACCCAGAGACGCAGAGACACAGAGACTCCGAGACTCACCGACACGGAGACTCAGAGAAACAGAGACACAGAGAACCAGAGACACAGAGACTCATAGACTCAGAGACTCAGAGACACAGAGACTCAGAGACTCAGAGACATAGAGGCTCAGAGGCCCAAAGACACAGAGACGCAGAGACACAGAGGCTCTGTGACTCAGAGACTCAGCGACACAGAGACTCAGACGCACAGATGCTCAGAGACTCAGAGACTCAGAGACCCAGAGACACAGAGACTCAGAAACACAGAGACGCTGAGACACAGAGGCTCAGAGACTCAGAGACACAAAGACACAGAGTCTCAGAGACACAGAGACTCAGAGACTCAGAGACATAGAGGCTCAGAGGCCCAGAGACACAGAGACGCAGAGACACAGAGGCTCTGTGACTCAGAGACTCAGCGACACAGAGACTCAGAGGCACAGATGCTCAGAGACACAGAGACCCAGAGACACAGAGACTCAGAAACACAGAGACGCATAGACACAGAGGCTCAGAGACTCAGAGACACAAGGACACAGAGTCTCAGAGACACAGAGACTCAGAGACTCAGAGACACAGAGGCTCAGTAGCTCAGAGACCGAGAGACTCAGAGATGCAGAGACACATTGCCTCCGAGACTCAGAGACACAGAGACCCAGAGACACAGAGACACAGAGACCCAGAGACACAGAGACTCAGAGACCCAGAGACACAGAGACTCAGAGACATAGAGGCTCAGTGACTCAGAGACCCAGAGGCTCAGAGACATAGAGGCTCAGATGCTCAGAGACCCAGAGACTCAGAGGCGCAGAGACACAGAGGCTCAGTGACTCAGAGACTCAGTGACAGGGAGACTCGGAGACACAGATGCTCAGAGACTCAGAAACACAGAGACGCAGAGAACCAGAGACACACAGACTCAGAGACTCAGAGACGCAGAGACACAGAGGCTCAGAGACACAGAGGCTCAGAGGCTCAGGGACTCAGAGACTCAGAGACGCAGAGACACAGAGGCTCAGTGACTCAGAGACTTAGCGACACGGAGAATCAGGGACACAGAGACCCAGAGACACAGAGACTCTGAGACTCAGAGACGCAGAGACACAGAGGCACAGAGACCCAAAGACACAGAGACACAGAGACGCAGAGACTCAGAGACACAGAGACACAGTGACACAGAGACTCAGGGACACAGAGACCCAGAGACACAGAGATTCATAGACTCAGAGACACAGAGGCTCAGAGACTCAGAGACATAGAGGCTCAGAGGCTCAGAGACCCAGAGACGCAGAGACACAGAGACTCTGAGACTCACCAACACGGAGACTCAGAGAAACAGAGTCACAGAGAACCAGAGACACAGAGACTCATAGACTCAGAGACTCAGAGACTCAGAGACACAGAGACTCCGAGACTCAGAGACATAGAGGCTCAGAGGCTCAGAGACCCAGAGACTCAGAGACCCAGAGACACAGAGGCTCTGTGACACAGAGACTCAGCGACACAGAGACTCAGAGTCTCAGAGACACAGAGACTCAGAGACTCAGAGACTGAGAGACACAGAGGCTCAGTGGCTCAGAGACCCAGAGACTCAGAGATGCAGAGACACAATGGCTCCGAGACTCAGAGACACAAAGACCCAGAGACACAGAGACACAGAGACCCAGAGACACAGAGACCCAGAAACACAGAGGCTCAGAGACGCAGGGACTCAGAGACGCAGAGACACAGAGGCTCAGAGACGCAGACACACAGAGGCTCAGAGACGTAGAGACACAGAGACCCAGAGTCTCAGAGACACAGAGACCCAGAGACACAGAGGCGCAGAGACACAGAGGCTCAGTGACTCAGAGACTCAGTGACAGGGAGAATCAGAGACACAGATGCTCAGAGACTCAGAGACTCAGAAACACAGAGACGCAGAGACCCAGAGACTCAGAGACGCAGAGACACAGAGACACAGAGGCTCAGAGACACAGAGGCTCAGAGACTCAGGGACTCAGAGACTCAGAGACGCAGAGACACAGAGGCTCAGAGACTCAGAGACACAGAGACCCAGAGACACAGAATCTCAGAGACACAGACACAAAGAGACCCAGAGGCACACGGACTCAGAGATTTAGAGATGCAGATACACAGAGGCTCAGTGACTCAGAGACTTAGCGACACGGAGAATCAGGGACACAGAGACACAGAGACTCTGAGACTCAGAGACGCAGAGACACAGAGGCACAGAGACTCAGAGACCCAGAGACACAGAGACTCAGAAACACAGAGACGCAGAGACATAGAGGCTCAGAGACTCAGAGACACAAAGACACAGAGTCTCAGAGACACAGAGACTCAGAGACTCAGAGACTCAGAGACACAGAGACACAGAGTCACAGAGACCCAGAGACACAGAGACCCAGAAACACAGAGACACAGAGGCTCAGAGACGCAGGGACTCAGAGACGCAGAGACACAGAGGCACAGAGACCCAGAGACACAGAGACACAGAGACGCAGAGACTCAGAGACACAGAGACACAGTGACACAGAGACTTAGGGACACAGAGACCCAGAGACACAGAGATTCATAGACTCAGAGACACAGAGGCTCAGAGACTCAGAGACTCAGAGACATAGAGGCTCAGAGGCTCAGAGACACAGAGACGCAGACACACAGAGACTCCGAGACTCACCGACACGGAGACTCAGAGAAACAGAGACACAGAGAACCAGAGACACAGAGACTCATAGACTCAGAGACTCAGAGACACAGAGACTCCGAGACTCAGAGACATAGAGGCTCAGAGGCTCAGAGACCCAGAGACAAAGAGACGCTGAGACACAGAGGCTCAGAGACTCAGAGACTCAGAGACGCAGAGACACAGTGGCTCTGAGACTCAGAGACTCAGAGACGCAGAGACCCAGAGACACAGAGACCCAGAGACACAGAGACTCATAGACTCAGAGACGCAGAGACACAGAGGCTCAGAGACTCAGAGACTAAGAGACAAAGAGATGCAAAGGCTGAGAGACTCAGAGACACAGAGACACAGAGACCGAGAAACCCAGAGACACAGAGACTCAGAAACACAGAGACGCAGAGACACAGAGGCTTAGAGACCCAGAGACCCAGAGACTCAGAAACACAGAGACGCAGAGACACAGAGGCTCAGAGATGGAGGGACACAGAGGCTCAGAGACTCAGAGACTCAGAGATTCAGAGACCCAGAGATACAGAGTCTCAGAGACACAGACACACAGAGACCCAGAGACACAGAGACTCAGATATTTAGAGACGCAGATACACAGAGGCTCAGTGACTCAGAGACTTAGCGACACGGAGAATCAGGGGCACAGAGACACAGTGACACAGAGACTCTGAGACTCAGAGACGCAGAGACGCAGCGACACAGAGGCTCAGAGACGCAGACACACAGAGGCTCAGAGACTCAGAGACTCAGAGACATAGAGGCTCAGAGGCTCAGAGACCCAGAGACGCAGAGACACAGAGACTCCGAGACTCACCGACACGGAGACTCAGAGAAACAGAGACACAGAGAACCAGAGACACAGAGACTCATAGACTCAGAGACTCAGAGACACAGAGACTCAGAGACTCAGAGACATAGAGGCTCAGAGGCCCAGAGACACAGAGACGCAGAGACACAGAGGCTCTGTGACTCAGAGACTCAGCGACACAGAGACTCAGACGCACAGATGCTCAGAGACTCAGAGACTCAGAGACCCAGAGACACAGAGACTCAGAAACACAGAGACGCTGAGACACAGAGGCTCAGAGACTCAGAGACACAAAGACACAGAGTCTCAGAGACACAGAGACTCAGAGACTCAGAGACATAGAGGCTCAGAGGCCCAGAGACACAGAGACGCAGAGACACAGAGGCTCTGTGACTCAGAGACTCAGCGACACAGAGACTCAGAGGCACAGATGCTCAGAGACACAGAGACCCAGAGACACAGAGACTCAGAAACACAGAGACGCATAGACACAGAGGCTCAGAGACTCAGAGACACAAGGACACAGAGTCTCAGAGACACAGAGACTCAGAGACTCAGAGACACAGAGGCTCAGTAGCTCAGAGACCGAGAGACTCAGAGATGCAGAGACACATTGCCTCCGAGACTCAGAGACACAGAGACCCAGAGACACAGAGACACAGAGACCCAGAGACACAGAGACCCAGAAACACAGAGACACAGAGGCTCAGAGACGCAGGGACTCAGAGACGCAGAGACACAGAGGCTCAGAGACGTAGAGACACAGAGACCCAGAGTCTCAGAGACACAGAGACCCAGAGACACAGAGACACAGAGGCTCAGAGACTCAGAGACACAGAGACTCCGAGACTCAGAGACATAGAGGCTCAGAGGCTCAGAGACCCAGAGACTCAGAGACCCAGAGAAACAGAGGCTCTGTGACACAGAGACTCAGCGACACAGAGACTCAGAGTCTCAGAGACACAGAGACTCAGAGACTCAGAGACTGAGAGACACAGAGGCTCAGTGGCTCAGAGACCCAGAGACTCAGAGATGCAGAGACACAATGGCTCCGAGACTCAGAGACACAAAGACCCAGAGACACAGAGACACAGAGACCCAGAGACACAGAGACCCAGAAACACAGAGGCTCAGAGACGCAGGGACTCAGAGACGCAGAGACACAGAGGCTCAGAGACGCAGACACACAGAGGCTCAGAGACGTAGAGACACAGAGACCCAGAGTCTCAGAGACACAGAGACCCAGAGACACAGAGGCGCAGAGACACAGAGGCTCAGTGACTCAGAGACTCAGTGACAGGGAGAATCAGAGACACAGATGCTCAGAGACTCAGAGACTCAGAAACACAGAGACGCAGAGACCCAGAGACTCAGAGACGCAGAGACACAGAGACACAGAGGCTCAGAGACACAGAGGCTCAGAGACTCAGGGACTCAGAGACTCAGAGACGCAGAGACACAGAGACACAGAGGCTCAGAGACACAGAGGCTCAGAGACTCAGGGACTCAGAGACTCAGAGACGCAGAGACACAGAGGCTCAGAGACTCAGAGACACAGAGACCCAGAGACACAGAATCTCAGAGACACAGACACAAAGAGACCCAGAGGCACACGGACTCAGAGATTTAGAGATGCAGATACACAGAGGCTCAGTGACTCAGAGACTTAGCGACACGGAGAATCAGGGACACAGAGACCCAGAGACACAGAGACTCTGAGACTCAGAGACGCAGAGACACAGAGGCACAGAGACCCAGAGACTCAGAGACCCAGAGACACAGAGACTCAGAAACACAGAGACGCAGAGACATAGAGGCTCAGAGACTCAGAGACACAAAGACACAGAGTCTCAGAGACACAGAGACTCAGAGACTCAGAGACTCAGAGACACAGAGACACAGAGTCACAGAGACCCAGAGACACAGAGACCCAGAAACACAGAGACACAGAGGCTCAGAGACGCAGGGACTCAGAGACGCAGAGACACAGAGGCACAGAGACCCAGAGACACAGAGACACAGAGACGCAGAGACTCAGAGACACAGAGACACAGTGACACAGAGACTCAGGGACACAGAGACCCAGAGACACAGAGATTCATAGACTCAGAGACACAGAGGCTCAGAGACTCAGAGACTCAGAGACATAGAGGCTCAGAGGCTCAGAGACACAGAGACGCAGAGACACAGAGACTCCGAGACTCACCGACACGGAGACTCAGAGAAACAGAGACACAGAGAACCAGAGACACAGAGACTCATAGACTCAGAGACTCAGAGACTCAGAGACACAGAGACTCCGAGACTCAGAGACATAGAGGCTCAGAGGCTCAGAGACCCAGAGACTCAGAGACCCAGAGACAAAGAGACGCTGAGACACAGAGGCTCAGAGACTCAGAGACTCAGAGACGCAGAGACACAGTGGCTCAGAGACTCAGAGACTCAGAGACGCAGAGACCCAGAGACACAGAGACCCAGAGACACAGAGACTCATAGACTCAGAGACGCAGAGACACAGAGGCTCAGAGACTCAGAGACTAAGAGACAAAGAGATGCAAAGGCTGAGAGACTCAGAGACACAGAGACCGAGAAACCCAGAGACACAGAGACTCAGAAACACAGAGACGCAGAGACACAGAGGCTTAGAGACCCAGAGACCCAGAGACTCAGAAACACAGAGACGCAGAGACACAGAGGCTCAGAGATGGAGGGACACAGAGGCTCAGAGACTCAGAGACTCAGAGATTCAGAGACCCAGAGATACAGAGTCTCAGAGACACAGACACACAGAGACCCAGAGACACAGAGACTCAGATATTTAGAGACGCAGATACACAGAGGCTCAGTGACTCAGAGACTTAGCGACACGGAGAATCAGGGGCACAGAGACACAGTGACACAGAGACTCTGAGACTCAGAGACGCAGAGACGCAGCGACACAGAGGCTCAGAGACGCAGACACACAGAGGCTCAGAGGCTCAGAGACCCAGAGACGCAGAGACACAGAGACTCCGAGACTCACCGACACGGAGACTCAGAGAAACAGAGACACAGAGAACCAGAGACACAGAGACTCATAGACTCAGAGACTCAGAGACACAGAGACTCAGAGACTCAGAGACATAGAGGCTCAGAGGCCCAAAGACACAGAGACGCAGAGACACAGAGGCTCTGTGACTCAGAGACTCAGCGACACAGAGACTCAGACGCACAGATGCTCAGAGACTCAGAGACTCAGAGACCCAGAGACACAGAGACTCAGAAACACAGAGACGCTGAGACACAGAGGCTCAGAGACTCAGAGACACAAAGACACAGAGTCTCAGAGACACAGAGACTCAGAGACTCAGAGACATAGAGGCTCAGAGGCCCAGAGACACAGAGACGCAGAGACACAGAGGCTCTGTGACTCAGAGACTCAGCGACACAGAGACTCAGAGGCACAGATGCTCAGAGACACAGAGACCCAGAGACACAGAGACTCAGAAACACAGAGACGCATAGACACAGAGGCTCAGAGACTCAGAGACACAAGGACACAGAGTCTCAGAGACACAGAGACTCAGAGACTCAGAGACACAGAGGCTCAGTAGCTCAGAGACCGAGAGACTCAGAGATGCAGAGACACATTGCCTCCGAGACTCAGAGACACAGAGACCCAGAGACACAGAGACACAGAGACCCAGAGACACAGAGACTCAGAGACCCAGAGACACAGAGACTCAGAGACATAGAGGCTCAGTGACTCAGAGACCCAGAGGCTCAGAGACATAGAGGCTCAGATGCTCAGAGACCCAGAGACTCAGAGGCGCAGAGACACAGAGGCTCAGTGACTCAGAGACTCAGTGACAGGGAGACTCGGAGACACAGATGCTCAGAGACTCAGAAACACAGAGACGCAGAGAACCAGAGACACACAGACTCAGAGACTCAGAGACGCAGAGACACAGAGGCTCAGAGACACAGAGGCTCAGAGGCTCAGGGACTCAGAGACTCAGAGACGCAGAGACACAGAGGCTCAGTGACTCAGAGACTTAGCGACACGGAGAATCAGGGACACAGAGACCCAGAGACACAGAGACTCTGAGACTCAGAGACGCAGAGACACAGAGGCACAGAGACCCAAAGACACAGAGACACAGAGACGCAGAGACTCAGAGACACAGAGACACAGTGACACAGAGACTCAGGGACACAGAGACCCAGAGACACAGAGATTCATAGACTCAGAGACACAGAGGCTCAGAGACTCAGAGACATAGAGGCTCAGAGGCTCAGAGACCCAGAGACGCAGAGACACAGAGACTCTGAGACTCACCAACACGGAGACTCAGAGAAACAGAGTCACAGAGAACCAGAGACACAGAGACTCATAGACTCAGAGACTCAGAGACTCAGAGACACAGAGACTCCGAGACTCAGAGACATAGAGGCTCAGAGGCTCAGAGACCCAGAGACTCAGAGACCCAGAGACACAGAGGCTCTGTGACACAGAGACTCAGCGACACAGAGACTCAGAGTCTCAGAGACACAGAGACTCAGAGACTCAGAGACTGAGAGACACAGAGGCTCAGTGGCTCAGAGACCCAGAGACTCAGAGATGCAGAGACACAATGGCTCCGAGACTCAGAGACACAAAGACCCAGAGACACAGAGACACAGAGACCCAGAGACACAGAGACCCAGAAACACAGAGGCTCAGAGACGCAGGGACTCAGAGACGCAGAGACACAGAGGCTCAGAGACGCAGACACACAGAGGCTCAGAGACGTAGAGACACAGAGACCCAGAGTCTCAGAGACACAGAGACCCAGAGACACAGAGGCGCAGAGACACAGAGGCTCAGTGACTCAGAGACTCAGTGACAGGGAGAATCAGAGACACAGATGCTCAGAGACTCAGAGACTCAGAAACACAGAGACGCAGAGACCCAGAGACTCAGAGACGCAGAGACACAGAGACACAGAGGCTCAGAGACACAGAGGCTCAGAGACTCAGGGACTCAGAGACTCAGAGACGCAGAGACACAGAGGCTCAGAGACTCAGAGACACAGAGACCCAGAGACACAGAATCTCAGAGACACAGACACAAAGAGACCCAGAGGCACACGGACTCAGAGATTTAGAGATGCAGATACACAGAGGCTCAGTGACTCAGAGACTTAGCGACACGGAGAATCAGGGACACAGAGACACAGAGACTCTGAGACTCAGAGACGCAGAGACACAGAGGCACAGAGACTCAGAGACCCAGAGACACAGAGACTCAGAAACACAGAGACGCAGAGACATAGAGGCTCAGAGACTCAGAGACACAAAGACACAGAGTCTCAGAGACACAGAGACTCAGAGACTCAGAGACTCAGAGACACAGAGACACAGAGTCACAGAGACCCAGAGACACAGAGACCCAGAAACACAGAGACACAGAGGCTCAGAGACGCAGGGACTCAGAGACGCAGAGACACAGAGGCACAGAGACCCAGAGACACAGAGACACAGAGACGCAGAGACTCAGAGACACAGAGACACAGTGACACAGAGACTCAGGGACACAGAGACCCAGAGACACAGAGATTCATAGACTCAGAGACACAGAGGCTCAGAGACTCAGAGACTCAGAGACATAGAGGCTCAGAGGCTCAGAGACACAGAGACGCAGACACACAGAGACTCCGAGACTCACCGACACGGAGACTCAGAGAAACAGAGACACAGAGAACCAGAGACACAGAGACTCATAGACTCAGAGACTCAGAGACTCAGAGACACAGAGACTCCGAGACTCAGAGACATAGAGGCTCAGAGGCTCAGAGACCCAGAGACAAAGAGACGCTGAGACACAGAGGCTCAGAGACTCAGAGACTCAGAGACGCAGAGACACAGTGGCTCAGAGACTCAGAGACTCAGAGACGCAGAGACCCAGAGACACAGAGACCCAGAGACACAGAGACTCATAGACTCAGAGACGCAGAGACACAGAGGCTCAGAGACTCAGAGACTAAGAGACAAAGAGATGCAAAGGCTGAGAGACTCAGAGACACAGAGACACAGAGACCGAGAAACCCAGAGACACAGAGACTCAGAAACACAGAGACGCAGAGACACAGAGGCTTAGAGACCCAGAGACCCAGAGACTCAGAAACACAGAGACGCAGAGACACAGAGGCTCAGAGATGGAGGGACACAGAGGCTCAGAGACTCAGAGACTCAGAGATTCAGAGACCCAGAGATACAGAGTCTCAGAGACACAGACACACAGAGACCCAGAGACACAGAGACTCAGATATTTAGAGACGCAGATACACAGAGGCTCAGTGACTCAGAGACTTAGCGACACGGAGAATCAGGGGCACAGAGACACAGTGACACAGAGACTCTGAGACTCAGAGACGCAGAGACGCAGCGACACAGAGGCTCAGAGACGCAGACACACAGAGGCTCAGAGACTCAGAGACTCAGAGACATAGAGGCTCAGAGGCTCAGAGACCCAGAGACGCAGAGACACAGAGACTCCGAGACTCACCGACACGGAGACTCAGAGAAACAGAGACACAGAGAACCAGAGACACAGAGACTCATAGACTCAGAGACACAGAGACTCAGAGACTCAGAGACATAGAGGCTCAGAGGCCCAGAGACACAAAGACGCAGAGACACAGAGGCTCTGTGACTCAGAGACTCAGCGACACAGAGACTCAGACGCACAGATGCTCAGAGACTCAGAGACTCAGAGACCCAGAGACACAGAGACTCAGAAACACAGAGACGCTGAGACACAGAGGCTCAGAGACTCAGAGACACAAAGACACAGAGTCTCAGAGACACAGAGACTCAGAGACTCAGAGACATAGAGGCTCAGAGGCCCAGAGACACAGAGACGCAGAGACACAGAGGCTCTGTGACTCAGAGACTCAGCGACACAGAGACTCAGAGGCACAGATGCTCAGAGACACAGAGACCCAGAGACACAGAGACTCAGAAACACAGAGACGCATAGACACAGAGGCTCAGAGACTCAGAGACACAAGGACACAGAGTCTCAGAGACACAGAGACTCAGAGACTCAGAGACACAGAGGCTCAGTAGCTCAGAGACCGAGAGACTCAGAGATGCAGAGACACATTGCCTCCGAGACTCAGAGACACAGAGACCCAGAGACACAGAGACACAGAGACCCAGAGACACAGAGACCCAGAAACACAGAGACACAGAGGCTCAGAGACGCAGGGACTCAGAGACGCAGAGACACAGAGGCTCAGAGACGTAGAGACACAGAGACCCAGAGTCTCAGAGACACAGAGACCCAGAGACACAGAGACACAGAGGCTCAGAGACTCAGAGACACAGAGACTCCGAGACTCAGAGACATAGAGGCTCAGAGGCTCAGAGACCCAGAGACTCAGAGACCCAGAGAAACAGAGGCTCTGTGACACAGAGACTCAGCGACACAGAGACTCAGAGTCTCAGAGACACAGAGACTCAGAGACTCAGAGACTGAGAGACACAGAGGCTCAGTGGCTCAGAGACCCAGAGACTCAGAGATGCAGAGACACAATGGCTCCGAGACTCAGAGACACAAAGACCCAGAGACACAGAGACACAGAGACCCAGAGACACAGAGACCCAGAAACACAGAGGCTCAGAGACGCAGGGACTCAGAGACGCAGAGACACAGAGGCTCAGAGACGCAGACACACAGAGGCTCAGAGACGTAGAGACACAGAGACCCAGAGTCTCAGAGACACAGAGACCCAGAGACACAGAGGCGCAGAGACACAGAGGCTCAGTGACTCAGAGACTCAGTGACAGGGAGAATCAGAGACACAGATGCTCAGAGACTCAGAGACTCAGAAACACAGAGACGCAGAGACCCAGAGACTCAGAGACGCAGAGACACAGAGACACAGAGGCTCAGAGACTCAGGGACTCAGAGACTCAGAGACGCAGAGACACAGAGGCTCAGAGACTCAGAGACACAGAGACCCAGAGACACAGAATCTCAGAGACACAGACACAAAGAGACCCAGAGGCACACGGACTCAGAGATTTAGAGATGCAGATACACAGAGGCTCAGTGACTCAGAGACTTAGCGACACGGAGAATCAGGGACACAGAGACCCAGAGACACAGAGACTCTGAGACTCAGAGACGCAGAGACACAGAGGCACAGAGACCCAGAGACTCAGAGACCCAGAGACACAGAGACTCAGAAACACAGAGACGCAGAGACATAGAGGCTCAGAGACTCAGAGACACAAAGACACAGAGTCTCAGAGACACAGAGACTCAGAGACTCAGAGACTCAGAGACACAGAGACACAGAGTCACAGAGACCCAGAGACACAGAGACCCAGAAACACAGAGACACAGAGGCTCAGAGACGCAGGGACTCAGAGACGCAGAGACACAGAGGCACAGAGACCCAGAGACACAGAGACACAGAGACGCAGAGACTCAGAGACACAGAGACACAGTGACACAGAGACTCAGGGACACAGAGACCCAGAGACACAGAGATTCATAGACTCAGAGACACAGAGGCTCAGAGACTCAGAGACTCAGAGACATAGAGGCTCAGAGGCTCAGAGACACAGAGACGCAGACACACAGAGACTCCGAGACTCACCGACACGGAGACTCAGAGAAACAGAGACACAGAGAACCAGAGACACAGAGACTCATAGACTCAGAGACTCAGAGACTCAGAGACACAGAGACTCCGAGACTCAGAGACATAGAGGCTCAGAGGCTCAGAGACCCAGAGACTCAGAGACCCAGAGACAAAGAGACGCTGAGACACAGAGGCTCAGAGACTCAGAGACTCAGAGACGCAGAGACACAGTGGCTCAGAGACTCAGAGACTCAGAGACGCAGAGACCCAGAGACACAGAGACCCAGAGACACAGAGACTCATAGACTCAGAGACGCAGAGACACAGAGGCTCAGAGACTCAGAGACTAAGAGACAAAGAGATGCAAAGGCTGAGAGACTCAGAGACACAGAGACCGAGAAACCCAGAGACACAGAGACTCAGAAACACAGAGACGCAGAGACACAGAGGCTTAGAGACCCAGAGACCCAGAGACTCAGAAACACAGAGACGCAGAGACACAGAGGCTCAGAGATGGAGGGACACAGAGGCTCAGAGACTCAGAGACTCAGAGATTCAGAGACCCAGAGATACAGAGTCTCAGAGACACAGACACACAGAGACCCAGAGACACAGAGACTCAGATATTTAGAGACGCAGATACACAGAGGCTCAGTGACTCAGAGACTTAGCGACACGGAGAATCAGGGGCACAGAGACACAGTGACACAGAGACTCTGAGACTCAGAGACGCAGAGACGCAGCGACACAGAGGCTCAGAGACGCAGACACACAGAGGCTCAGAGACTCAGAGACTCAGAGACATAGAGGCTCAGAGGCTCAGAGACCCAGAGACGCAGAGACACAGAGACTCCGAGACTCACCGACACGGAGACTCAGAGAAACAGAGACACAGAGAACCAGAGACACAGAGACTCATAGACTCAGAGACTCAGAGACACAGAGACTCAGAGACTCAGAGACATAGAGGCTCAGAGGCCCAGAGACACAGAGACGCAGAGACACAGAGGCTCTGTGACTCAGAGACTCAGCGACACAGAGACTCAGACGCACAGATGCTCAGAGACTCAGAGACTCAGAGACCCAGAGACACAGAGACTCAGAAACACAGAGACGCTGAGACACAGAGGCTCAGAGACTCAGAGACACAAAGACACAGAGTCTCAGAGACACAGAGACTCAGAGACTCAGAGACATAGAGGCTCAGAGGCCCAGAGGCACAGAGACGCAGAGACACAGAGGCTCTGTGACTCAGAGACTCAGCGACACAGAGACTCAGAGGCACAGATGCTCAGAGACACAGAGACCCAGAGACACAGAGACTCAGAAACACAGAGACGCATAGACACAGAGGCTCAGAGACTCAGAGACACAAGGACACAGAGTCTCAGAGACACAGAGACTCAGAGACTCAGAGACACAGAGGCTCAGTAGCTCAGAGACCGAGAGACTCAGAGATGCAGAGACACATTGCCTCCGAGACTCAGAGACACAGAGACCCAGAGACACAGAGACACAGAGACCCAGAGACACAGAGACCCAGAAACACAGAGACACAGAGGCTCAGAGACGCAGGGACTCAGAGACGCAGAGACACAGAGGCTCAGAGACGTAGAGACACAGAGACCCAGAGTCTCAGAGACACAGAGACCCAGAGACACAGAGACACAGAGGCTCAGAGACTCAGAGACACAGAGACTCAGAGACATAGAGGCTCAGTGACTCAGAGACCCAGAGGCTCAGAGACATAGAGGCTCAGATGCTCAGAGACCCAGAGACTCAGAGGCGCAGAGACACAGAGGCTCAGTGACTCAGAGACTCAGTGACAGGGAGACTCAGAGACACAGATGATCAGAGACTCAGAAACACAGAGACGCAGAGACCCAGAGACACACAGACTCAGAGACTCAGAGACGCAGAGACACAGAGGCTCAGAGACACAGAGGCTCAGAGGCTCAGGGACTCAGAGACTCAGAGACGCAGAGACACAGAGGCTCAGTGACTCAGAGACTTAGCGACACGGAGAATCAGGGACACAGAGACCCAGAGACACAGAGACTCTGAGACTCAGAGACGCAGAGACAGAGGCACAGAGACCCAAAGACACAGAGACAGAGAGACGCAGAGACTCAGAGACACAGAGACACAGTGACACAGAGACTCAGGGACACAGAGACCCAGAGACACAGAGATTCATAGACTCAGAGACACAGAGGCTCAGAGACTCAGAGACATAGAGGCTCAGAGGCTCAGAGACCCAGAGACGCAGAGACACAGAGACTCTGAGACTCACCAACACGGAGACTCAGAGAAACAGAGTCACAGAGAACCAGAGACACAGAGACTCATAGACTCAGAGACTCAGAGACTCAGAGACACAGAGACTCCGAGACTCAGAGACATAGAGGCTCAGAGGCTCAGAGACCCAGAGACTCAGAGACCCAGAGAAACAGAGGCTCTGTGACACAGAGACTCAGCGACACAGAGACTCAGAGTCTCAGAGACACAGAGACTCAGAGACTCAGAGACTGAGAGACACAGAGGCTCAGTGGCTCAGAGACCCAGAGACTCAGAGATGCAGAGACACAATGGCTCCGAGACTCAGAGACACAAAGACCCAGAGACACAGAGACACAGAGACCCAGAGACACAGAGACCCAGAAACACAGAGGCTCAGAGACGCAGGGACTCAGAGACGCAGAGACACAGAGGCTCAGAGACGCAGACACACAGAGGCTCAGAGACGTAGAGACACAGAGACCCAGAGTCTCAGAGACACAGAGACCCAGAGACACAGAGGCGCAGAGACACAGAGGCTCAGTGACTCAGAGACTCAGTGACAGGGAGAATCAGAGACACAGATGCTCAGAGACTCAGAGACTCAGAAACACAGAGACGCAGAGACCCAGAGACTCAGAGACGCAGAGACACAGAGACACAGAGGCTCAGAGACACAGAGGCTCAGAGACTCAGGGACTCAGAGACTCAGAGACGCAGAGACACAGAGGCTCAGAGACTCAGAGACACAGAGACCCAGAGACACAGAATCTCAGAGACACAGACACAAAGAGACCCAGAGGCACACGGACTCAGAGATTTAGAGATGCAGATACACAGAGGCTCAGTGACTCAGAGACTTAGCGACACGGAGAATCAGGGACACAGAGACCCAGAGACACAGAGACTCTGAGACTCAGAGACGCAGAGACACAGAGGCACAGAGACCCAGAGACTCAGAGACCCAGAGACACAGAGACTCAGAAACACAGAGACGCAGAGACATAGAGGCTCAGAGACTCAGAGACACAAAGACACAGAGTCTCAGAGACACAGAGACTCAGAGACTCAGAGACTCAGAGACACAGAGACACAGAGTCACAGAGACCCAGAGACACAGAGACCCAGAAACACAGAGACACAGAGGCTCAGAGACGCAGGGACTCAGAGACGCAGAGACACAGAGGCACAGAGACCCAGAGACACAGAGACACAGAGACGCAGAGACTCAGAGACACAGAGACACAGTGACACAGAGACTCAGGGACACAGAGACCCAGAGACACAGAGATTCATAGACTCAGAGACACAGAGGCTCAGAGACTCAGAGACTCAGAGACATAGAGGCTCAGAGACACAGAGACGCAGAGACACAGAGACTCCGAGACTCACCGACACGGAGACTCAGAGAAACAGAGACACAGAGAACCAGAGACACAGAGACTCATAGACTCAGAGACTCAGAGACTCAGAGACACAGAGACTCCGAGACTCAGAGACATAGAGGCTCAGAGGCTCAGAGACCCAGAGACTCAGAGACCCAGAGACAAAGAGATGCTGAGACACAGAGGCTCAGAGACTCAGAGACTCAGAGACGCAGAGACACAGTGGCTCAGAGACTCAGAGACTCAGAGACGCAGAGACCCAGAGACACAGAGACCCAGAGACACAGAGACTCATAGACTCAGAGACGCAGAGACACAGAGGCTCAGAGACTCAGAGACTAAGAGACAAAGAGATGCAAAGGCTGAGAGACTCAGAGACACAGAGACACAGAGACCGAGAAACCCAGAGACACAGAGACTCAGAAACACAGAGACGCAGAGACACAGAGGCTTAGAGACCCAGAGACCCAGAGACTCAGAAACACAGAGACGCAGAGACACAGAGGCTCAGAGATGGAGGGACACAGAGGCTCAGAGACTCAGAGACTCAGAGATTCAGAGACCCAGAGATACAGAGTCTCAGAGACACAGACACACAGAGACCCAGAGACACAGAGACTCAGATATTTAGAGACGCAGATACACAGAGGCTCAGTGACTCAGAGACTTAGCGACACGGAGAATCAGGGGCACAGAGACACAGAGACTCTGAGACTCAGAGACGCAGAGACGCAGCGACACAGAGGCTCAGAGACGCAGACACACAGAGGCTCAGAGACTCAGAGACATAGAGGCTCAGAGGCTCAGAGACCCAGAGACGCAGAGACACAGAGACTCCGAGACTCACCGACACGGAGACTCAGAGAAACAGAGACACAGAGAACCAGAGACACAGAGACTCATAGACTCAGAGACTCAGAGACACAGAGACTCAGAGACTCAGAGACATAGAGGCTCAGAGGCCCAGAGACACAGAGACGCAGAGACACAGAGGCTCTGTGACTCAGAGACTCAGCGACACAGAGACTCAGAGGCACAGATGCTCAGAGACTCAGAGACTCAGAGACCCAGAGACACAGAGACTCAGAAACACAGAGACGCAGAGACACAGAGGCTCAGAGACTCAGAGATACAAAGACACAGAGTCTCAGAGACACAGAGACTCAGAGACATAGAGGCTCAGAGGCCCAGAGACACAGAGACGCAGAGACACAGAGGCTCTGTGACTCAGAGACTCAGCGACACAGAGACTCAGAGGCACAGATGCTCAGAGACACAGAGACCCAGAGACACAGAGACACAGAGACTCAGAAACACAGAGACGCATAGACACATAGGCTCAGAGACTCAGAGACACAAGGACACAGAGTCTCAGAGACAAAGAGACTCAGAGACTCAGAGACACAGAGGCTCAGTAGCTCAGAGACCGAGAGACTCAGAGATGAAGAGACACATTGCCTCCGAGACTCAGAGACACAGAGACCCAGAGACACAGAGACACAGAGACCCAGAGACACAGAGACCCAGAAACACAGAGACACAGAGGCTCAGAGACGCAGGGACTCAGAGACGCAGAGACACAGAGGCTCAGAGACGTAGAGACACAGAGACCCGGAGTCTCAGAGACACAGAGACCCAGAGACACAGAGACACAGAGGCTCAGAGACTCAGAGACACAGTGACTCAGAGACATAGAGGCTCAGTGACTCAGAGACCCAGAGACTCAGAGACATAGAGGCTCAGATGCTCAGAGACCCAGAGACTCAGAGGCGCAGAGACACAGAGGCTCAGTGACTCAGAGACTCAGTGACAGGGAGACTCAGAGACACAGATGCTCAGAGACTCAGAAACACAGAGACGCAGAGACCCAGAGACACACAGACTCAGAGACTCAGAGACGCAGAGACACAGAGGCTCAGAGACACAGAGACTTAGCGACACGGAGAATCAGGGACACAGAGACCCAGAGACACAGAGACTCTGAGACTCAGAGACGCAGAGACACAGAGGCTCAGTGACTCAGAGACTTAGCGACACGGAGAATCAGGGACACAGAGACCCAGAGACACAGAGACTCTGAGACTCAGAGACGCAGAGACACAGAGGCACAGAGACCCAAAGACACAGAGACACAGAGACGCAGAGACTCAGAGACACAGAGACACAGTGACACAGAGACTCAGGGACACAGAGACCCAGAGACACAGAGATTCATAGACTCAGAGACACAGAGGCTCAGAGACTCAGAGACATAGAGGCTCAGAGGCTCAGAGACCCAGAGACGCAGAGACACAGAGACTCTGAGACTCACCAACACGGAGACTCAGAGAAACAGAGTCACAGAGAACCAGAGACACAGAGACTCATAGACTCAGAGACTCAGAGACTCAGAGACACAGAGACTCCGAGACTCAGAGACATAGAGGCTCAGAGGCTCAGAGACCCAGAGACTCAGAGACCCAGAGAAACAGAGGCTCTGTGACACAGAGACTCAGCGACACAGAGACTCAGAGTCTCAGAGACACAGAGACTCAGAGACTCAGAGACTGAGAGACACAGAGGCTCAGTGGCTCAGAGACCCAGAGACTCAGAGATGCAGAGACACAATGGCTCCGAGACTCAGAGACACAGAGACCCAGAGACACAGAGACACAGAGACCCAGAGACACAGAGACCCAGAAACACAGAGGCTCAGAGACGCAGGGACTCAGAGACGCAGAGACACTGAGGCTCAGAGACGCAGACACACAGAGGCTTAGAGACGTAGAGACACAGAGACCCAGAGTCTCAGAGACACAGAGACCCAGAGACACAGAGGCGCAGAGACACAGAGAGGCTCAGTGACTCAGAGACTCAGTGACAGGGAGAATCAGAGACACAGATGCTCAGAGACTCAGAGACTCAGAAACACAGAGACGCAGAGACCCAGAGACTCAGAGACGCAGAGACACAGAGACACAGAGGCTCAGAGACACAGAGGCTCAGAGACTCAGGGACTCAGAGACTCAGAGACGCAGAGACACAGAGGCTCAGAGGCTCAGAGACACAGAGACCCAGAGACACAGAATCTCAGAGACACAGACACAAAGAGACCCAGAGGCACACGGACTCAGAGATTTAGAGATGCAGATACACAGAGGCTCAGTGACTCAGAGACTTAGCGACACGGAGAATCAGGGACACAGAGACCCAGAGACACAGAGACTCTGAGACTCAGAGACGCAGAGACACAGAGGCACAGAGACCCAGAGACTCAGAGACCCAGAGACACAGAGACTCAGAAACACAGAGACGCAGAGACACAGAGGCTCAGAGACTCAGAGACACAAAGACACAGAGTCTCAGAGACACACAGACTCAGAGACTCAGAGACACAGAGACACAGAGTCACAGAGACCCAGAGACACAGAGACCCAGAAACACAGAGACACAGAGGCTCAGATACGCAGGGACTCAGAGACGCAGAGACACAGAGGCACAGAGACCCAGAGACTCAGAGACCCAGAGACTCTGAGACTCAGAAACACAGAGACGCAGAGACACAGAGGCTCAGAGACTCAGAGACACAAAGACACAGAGTCTCAGAGACACAGAGACTCAGAGACTCAGAGACACAGAGTCACAGAGACCCAGAGACACAGAGACCCAGAAACACAGAGACACAGAGGTTCAGAGACGCAGGGACTCAGAGACGCAGAGACACAAAGGCTCAGAGACGCAGACACACAGAGGCTCAGAGACGTAGAGACGCAGAGACCCAGAGTCTCAGAGACACAGAGACCCAGAGACACAGAGACACAGAGGCTCAGAGACTCAGAGACACAGAGACTCAGAGACTCAGAGACATAGAGGCTCAGTGACTCAGAGACCCAGAGACTCAGAGACATAGATCCTCAGATGCTCAGAGACCCAGAGACTCAGAGGCGCAGAGACACAGAGGCTCAGTGACTCAGAGACTCAGTGACAGGGAGACTCAGAGACACAGATGATCAGAGACTCAGAAACACAGAGACGCAGAGACCCAGAGACACACAGACTCAGAGACTCAGAGACGCAGAGACACAGAGGCTCAGAGACACAGAGGCTCAGAGACTCAGGGACTCAGAGACTCAGAGACGCAGAGACACAGAGACTCCGAGACTCACCAACACAGAGACTCAGAGAAACAGAGACACAGAGAACCAGAGACACAGAGACTCATAGACTCAGAGACTCAGAGACTCAGAGACACAGAGACTCCGAGACTCAGAGACATAGAGGCTCAGAGACCCAGAGACTCAGAGACCCAGAGACACAGAGGCTCTGTGACACAGAGACTCAGCGACACAGAGACTCAGAGGCACAGATGCTCAGAGACTCAGAGACTCAGAGACGCAGAGACACAGTGGCTCAGAGACACAGAGACTCAGAAACACAGAGACGCAGAGACACAGAGGCTCAGAGACTCAGAGACACAGAGACTCAGAGACTCAGAGACATCGAGGCTCAGAGGCTCAGCGACCCAGAGACTCAGAGACGCAGAGACACAGAGGCTCTGTGACTCAGAGACTCAGCGACACAGAGACTCAGAGGCACAGATGCTCAGAGACTCAGAGACTCAGAGACCCAGAGACACAGAGACTCAGAGACACAGAGACTCAGAGACTCAGAGACACAGAGACTCAGAAACACAGAGACGCAGAGACTCAGAAACACAAAGACGCAGAGACAAAGAGGCTCAGAGATCAGAGACACAAAGACACAGAGTCTCAGAGACACAGAGACTCAGAAACACAGAGACGCAGAGACTCAGGAACACAAAGATGCAGAGACACAGAGGCTCAGAGACTCAGAGACACAAAGACACAGAGTCTCAGAGACACAGAGACTCAGAGACCCAGAGGCTCAGTGGCTCAGAGACCCAGAGACTCAGAGATGCAGAGACACAATGGCTCCGAGACTCAGAGACACAGAGACCCAGAGACACAGAGACACAGAGACCCAGAGACACAGAGACCCAGAAACACAGAGGCTCAGAGACGCAGGGACTCAGAGACGCAGAGACACTGAGGCTCAGAGACGCAGACACACAGAGGCTCAGAGACGTAGAGACACAGAGACCCAGAGTCTCAGAGACACAGAGACCCAGAGACACAGAGGCGCAGAGACACAGAGGCTCAGTGACTCAGAGACTCAGTGACAGGGAGAATCAGATACACAGATGCTCAGAAACTCAGAGACTCAGAAACACAGAGACGCAGAGACACAGAGGCACAGAGACCCAGAGACACAGAGACACAGAGACGCAGGGACTCAGAGACACAGAGACACAGTGACACAGAGACTCAGGGACACAGAGACCCAGAGACACAGAGATTCATAGACTCAGAGACATAGAGGCTCAGAGGCTCAGAGACAAAGAGACGCAGAGACACAGAGACTCCGAGACTCTCCAGCACGGAGACTCAGAGACATAGAGGCTCAGAGGCTCAGAGACCCAGAGACTCAGAGACCCAGAGACACAGAGGCTCTGTGACACAGAGACTCAGCGACACAGAGACTCAGAGGCACAGATGCTCAGAGACTCAGAGACTCAGAGACGCAGAGACACAGAGGCTCAGAGACACAGAGACACAGAGACACAGAGACTCAGAAACACAGAGACGCAGAGACTCAGAAACACAAAGACGCAGAGACACAGAGGCTCAGAGACTCAGAGACACAAAGACACAGAGTCTCAGAGACACAGAGACTCAGAGACTCAGAGACACAGAGGCTCAGTGGCTCAGAGACCCAGAGACTCAGAGATGCAGAGACACAATGGCTCCGAGACTCAGAGACACAGAGACCCAGAGACACAGAGACACAGAGACCCAGAGACACAGAGACCCAGAAACACAGAGGCTCAGAGACGCAGGGACTCAGAGACGCAGAGACACAGAGGCTCAGAGACGCAGACACACAGAGGTTCAGAGACGTAGAGACACAGAGACCCAGAGTCTCAGAGACACAGAGACCCAGAGACACAGAGGCGCAGAGACACAGAGGCTCAGTGACGCAGAGACTCAGTGACAGGGAGAATCAGAGACACAGATGCTCAGAGACTCAGAGACTCAGAAACACAGAGACGCAGAGACACAGAGGCACAGAGACCCAGAGACACAGAGACACAGAGACGCAGAGACTCAGAGACACAGAGACACAGTGACACAGAGACTCAGGGACACAGAGACCCAGAGACACAGAGATTCATAGACACAGAGGCTCAGAGACTCAGAGACTCAGAGACATAAAGGCTCAGAGGCTCAGAGACCCAGAGACGCAGAGACACAGAGACTCCGAGACTCACCAACACGGAGACTCAGAGAAACAGAGACACAGAGAACCAGAGACACAGAGACTCATAGACTCAGAGACTCAGAGACTCAGAGACACAGAGACTCCGAGACTCAGAGACATAGAGGCTCAGAGGCTCAGAGACCCAGAGAATCAGAGACCCAGAGACACAGAGGCTCTGTGACACAGAGACTCAGCGACAAAGAGACTCAGAGGCACAGATGCTCAGAGACTCAGAGACTCAGAGACGCAGAGACGCAGAGGCTCAGAGACACAGAGACACAGAGACTCAGAAACACAGAGACGCAGAGACACAGAGGCTCAGAGACTCAGAGACACAGAGACTCAGAGACTCAGAGACATCGAGGCTCAGAGGCTCAGCGACCCAGAGACTCAGAGACGCAGAGACACAGAGGCTCTGTGACTCAGAGACTCAGCGACACAGAGACTCAGAGGCACAGATGCTCAGAGACTCAGAGACTCAGAGACCCAGAGACACAGAGACTCAGAGACACAGAGACTCAGAGACTCAGAGACTCAGAGACCCAGAGACACAGAGACTCAGAAACACAGAGACGCAGAGACTCAGAAACACAAAGACGCAGAGACACAGAGGCTCAGAGACTCAGAGACACAAAGACACAGAGTCTCAGAGACACAGATGCTCAGAGACTCAGGGACTCAGAAACACAGAGACGCAGAGACGCAGAGGCACAGAGACCCAGAGACACAGAGACACAGAGACGCAGAGACTCAGAGACACAGAGACACAGTGACACAGAGACTCAGGGACACAGAGACCCAGAGACACAGAGATTCATAGACTCAGAGACACAGAGGCTCAGAGACTCAGAGACTCAGAGACATAGAGGCTCAGAGGCTCAGAGACCCAGAGACGCAGAGACACAGAGACTCCGAGACTCACCAACACGGAGACTCAGAGAAACAGAGACACAGAGAACCAGAGACACAGAGACTCATAGACTCAGAAACTCAGAGACTCAGAGACATAGAGGCTCAGAGGCTCAGAGACCCAGAGACTCAGAGACGCAGAGACACAGAGGCTCTGTGACTCAGAGACTCAGCGACACAGAGACTCAGAGGCACAGATGCTCAGAGACTCAGAGACACAGAGGCTCAGAGACACAGAGGCTCAGAGACTCAGGGACTCAGAGACTCAGAGACGCAGAGACACAGAGGCTCAGAGACTCAGAGACACAGAGACCCAGAGACACAGAATCTCAGAGACACAGACACAAAGAGACCCAAAGGCACACGGACTCAGAGATTTAGAGACGCAGATACACAGAGGCTCAGTGACTCAGAGACTTAGCGACACGGAGAATCAGGGACAAAGAGACCCAGAGACACAGAGACTCTGAGACTCAGAGACGCAGAGACACAGAGGCACAGAGACCCAGAGACTCAGAGACCCAGAGACACAGAGACTCAGAAACACAGAGACGCAGAGACACAGAGGCTCAGAGACTCAGAGACACAAAGACACAGATCTCAGAGACACACAGACTCAGAGACACAGAGACCCAGAAACACAGAGACACAGAGGCTCAGAGACGCAGGGACTCAGAGACGCAGAGACACAGAGACTCAGAGACCCAGAGACACAGAGACTCAGAAACACAGAGACGCAGAGACACAGAGGCTCAGAGACTCAGAGACACAAAGACACAGAGTCTCAGAGACACAGAGACTCAGAGACTCAGAGACACAGAGTCACAGAGACCCAGAGACACAGAGACCCAGAAACACAGAGACACAGAGGCTCAGAGACGCAGGGACTCAGAGACGCAGAGACACAAAGGCTCAGAGACGCAGACACACAGAGGCTCAGAGACGTAGAGACGCAGAGACCCAGAGTCTCAGAGACACAGAGACCCAGAGACACAGAGACACAGAGGCTCAGAGACTCAGAGACACAGAGACTCAGAGACTCAGAGACATAGAGGCTCAGTGACTCAGAGACCCAGAGACTCAGAGACATAGATCCTCAGATGCTCAGAGACCCAGAGACTCAGAGGCGCAGAGACACAGAGGCTCAGTGACTCAGAGACTCAGTGACAGGGAGACTCAGAGACACAGATGATCAGAGACTCAGAAACACAGAGACGCAGAGACCCAGAGACACACAGACTCAGAGACTCAGAGACGCAGAGACACAGAGGCTCAGAGACACAGAGGCTCAGAGACTCAGGGACTCAGAGACTCAGAGACGCAGAGACACAGAGACTCCGAGACTCACCAACACAGAGACTCAGAGAAACAGAGACACAGAGAACCAGAGACACAGAGACTCATAGACTCAGAGACTCAGAGACTCAGAGACACAGAGACTCCGAGACTCAGAGACATAGAGGCTCAGAGACCCAGAGACTCAGAGACCCAGAGACACAGAGGCTCTGTGACACAGAGACTCAGCGACACAGAGACTCAGAGGCACAGATGCTCAGAGACTCAGAGACTCAGAGACGCAGAGACACAGTGGCTCAGAGACACAGAGACTCAGAAACACAGAGACGCAGAGACACAGAGGCTCAGAGACTCAGAGACACAGAGACTCAGAGACTCAGAGACATCGAGGCTCAGAGACACAGAGGCTCAGAGGCTCAGGGACTCAGAGACTCAGAGACGCAGAGACACAGAGGCTCAGTGACTCAGAGACTTAGCGACACGGAGAATCAGGGACACAGAGACCCAGAGACACAGAGACTCTGAGACTCAGAGACGCAGAGACACAGAGGCACAGAGACCCAAAGACACAGAGACACAGAGACGCAGAGACTCAGAGACACAGAGACACAGTGAGACAGAGACTCAGGGACACAGAGACCCAGAGACACAGAGATTCATAGACTCAGAGACACAGAGGCTCAGAGACTCAGAGACATAGAGGCTCAGAGGCTCAGAGACCCAGAGACGCAGAGACACAGAGACTCTGAGACTCACCAACACGGAGACTCAGAGAAACAGAGTCACAGAGAACCAGAGACACAGAGACTCATAGACTCAGAGACTCAGAGACACAGAGACTCCGAGACTCAGAGACATAGAGGCTCAGAGGCTCAGAGACCCAGAGACTCAGAGACCCAGAGACACAGAGGCTCTGTGACACAGAGACTCAGCGACACAGAGACTCAGAGTCTCAGAGACACAGAGACTCAGAGACTCAGAGACTGAGAGACACAGAGGCTCAGTGGCTCAGAGATCCAGAGACTCAGAGATGCAGAGACACAATGGCTCCGAGACTCAGAGACACAAAGACCCAGAGACACAGAGACACAGAGACCCAGAGACACAGAGACCCAGAAACACAGAGGCTCAGAGACGCAGGGACTCAGAGACGCAGAGACACAGAGGCTCAGAGACGCAGACACACAGAGGCTCAGAGACGTAGAGACACAGAGACCCAGAGTCTCAGAGACACAGAGACCCAGAGACACAGAGGCGCAGAGACACAGAGGCTCAGTGACTCAGAGACTCAGTGACAGGGAGAATCAGAGACACAGATGCTCAGAGACTCAGAGACTCAGAAACACAGAGACGCAGAGACCCAGAGACTCAGAGACGCAGAGACACAGAGACACAGAGGCTCAGAGACACAGAGGCTCAGAGACTCAGGGACTCAGAGACTCAGAGACGCAGAGACACAGAGGCTCAGAGACTCAGAGACACAGAGACCCAGAGACACAGAATCTCAGAGACACAGACACAAAGAGACCCAGAGGCACACGGACTCAGAGATTTAGAGATGCAGATACACAGAGGCTCAGTGACTCAGAGACTTAGCGACACGGAGAATCAGGGACACAGAGACCCAGAGACACAGAGACTCTGAGACTCAGAGACGCAGAGACACAGAGGCACAGAGACTCAGAGACCCAGAGACACAGAGACTCAGAAACACAGAGACGCAGAGACATAGAGGCTCAGAGACTCAGAGACACAAAGACACAGAGTCTCAGAGACACAGAGACTCAGAGACTCAGAGACTCAGAGACACAGAGACACAGAGTCACAGAGACCCAGAGACACAGAGACCCAGAAACACAGAGACACAGAGGCTCAGAGACGCAGGGACTCAGAGACGCAGAGACACAGAGGCACAGAGACCCAGAGACACAGAGACACAGAGACGCAGAGACTCAGAGACACAGAGACACAGTGACACAGAGACTCAGGGACACAGAGACCCAGAGACACAGAGATTCATAGACTCAGAGACACAGAGGCTCAGAGACTCAGAGACTCAGAGACATAGAGGCTCAGAGGCTCAGAGACACAGAGACGCAGAGACACAGAGACTCCGAGACTCACCGACACGGAGACTCAGAGAAACAGAGACACAGAGAACCAGAGACACAGAGACTCATAGACTCAGAGACTCAGAGACTCAGAGACACAGAGACTCCGAGACTCAGAGACATAGAGGCTCAGAGGCTCAGAGACCCAGAGACTCAGAGACCCAGAGACAAAGAGACGCTGAGACACAGAGGCTCAGAGACTCAGAGACTCAGAGACGCAGAGACACAGTGGCTCAGAGACTCAGAGACTCAGAGACGCAGAGACCCAGAGACACAGAGACCCAGAGATACAGAGACTCATAGACTCAGAGACGCAGAGACACAGAGGCTCAGAGACTCAGAGACTAAGAGACAAAGAGATGCAAAGGCTGAGAGACTCAGAGACACAGAGACACAGAGACCGAGAAACCCAGAGACACAGAGACTCAGAAACACAGAGACGCAGAGACACAGAGGCTTAGAGACCCAGAGACCCAGAGACTCAGAAACACAGAGACGCAGAGACACAGAGGCTCAGAGATGGAGGGACACAGAGGCTCAGAGACTCAGAGACTCAGAGATTCAGAGACCCAGAGATACAGAGTCTCAGAGACACAGACACACAGAGACCCAGAGACACAGAGACTCAGATATTTAGAGACGCAGATACACAGAGGCTCAGTGACTCAGAGACTTAGCGACACGGAGAATCAGGGGCACAGAGACACAGTGACACAGAGACTCTGAGACTCAGAGACGCAGAGACGCAGCGACACAGAGGCTCAGAGACGCAGACACACAGAGGCTCAGAGACTCAGAGACTCAGAGACATAGAGGCTCAGAGGCTCAGAGACCCAGAGACGCAGAGACACAGAGACTCCGAGACTCACCGACACGGAGACTCAGAGAAACAGAGACACAGAGAACCAGAGACACAGAGACTCATAGACTCAGAGACTCAGAGACACAGAGACTCAGAGACTCAGAGACATAGAGGCTCAGAGGCCCAGAGACACAGAGACGCAGAGACACAGAGGCTCTGTGACTCAGAGTCTCAGCGACACAGAGACTCAGACGCACAGATGCTCAGAGACTCAGAGACTCAGAGACCCAGAGACACAGAGACTCAGAAACACAGAGACGCTGAGACACAGAGGCTCAGAGACTCAGAGACACAAAGACACAGAGTCTCAGAGACACAGAGACTCAGAGACTCAGAGACATAGAGGCTCAGAGGCCCAGAGACACAGAGACGCAGAGACACAGAGGCTCTGTGACTCAGAGACTCAGCGACACAGAGACTCAGAGGCACAGATGCTCAGAGACACAGAGACCCAGAGACACAGAGACACAGAGACTCAGAAACACAGAGACGCATAGACACATAGGCTCAGAGACTCAGAGACACAAGGACACAGAGTCTCAGAGACAAAGAGACTCAGAGACTCAGAGACACAGAGGCTCAGTAGCTCAGAGACCGAGAGACTCAGAGATGAAGAGACACATTGCCTCCGAGACTCAGAGACACAGAGACCCAGAGACACAGAGACACAGAGACCCAGAGACACAGAGACCCAGAAACACAGAGACACAGAGGCTCAGAGACGCAGGGACTCAGAGACGCAGAGACACAGAGGCTCAGAGACGTAGAGACACAGAGACCCGGAGTCTCAGAGACACAGAGACCCAGAGACACAGAGACACAGAGGCTCAGAGACTCAGAGACACAGTGACTCAGAGACATAGAGGCTCAGTGACTCAGAGACCCAGAGACTCAGAGACATAGAGGCTCAGATGCTCAGAGACCCAGAGACTCAGAGGCGCAGAGACACAGAGGCTCAGAGACACAGAGACTTAGCGACACGGAGAATCAGGGACACAGAGACCCAGAGACACAGAGACTCTGAGACTCAGAGACGCAGAGACACAGAGGCTCAGTGACTCAGAGACTTAGCGACACGGAGAATCAGGGACACAGAGACCCAGAGACACAGAGACTCTGAGACTCAGAGACGCAGAGACACAGAGGCACAGAGACCCAAAGACACAGAGACACAGAGACGCAGAGACTCAGAGACACAGAGACACAGTGACACAGAGACTCAGGGACACAGAGACCCAGAGACACAGAGATTCATAGACTCAGAGACACAGAGGCTCAGAGACTCAGAGACATAGAGGCTCAGAGGCTCAGAGACCCAGAGACGCAGAGACACAGAGACTCTGAGACTCACCAACACGGAGACTCAGAGAAACAGAGTCACAGAGAACCAGAGACACAGAGACTCATAGACTCAGAGACTCAGAGACTCAGAGACACAGAGACTCCGAGACTCAGAGACATAGAGGCTCAGAGGCTCAGAGACCCAGAGACTCAGAGACCCAGAGAAACAGAGGCTCTGTGACACAGAGACTCAGCGACACAGAGACTCAGAGTCTCAGAGACACAGAGACTCAGAGACTCAGAGACTGAGAGACACAGAGGCTCAGTGGCTCAGAGACCCAGAGACTCAGAGATGCAGAGACACAATGGCTCCGAGACTCAGAGACACAGAGACCCAGAGACACAGAGACACAGAGACCCAGAGACACAGAGACCCAGAAACACAGAGGCTCAGAGACGCAGGGACTCAGAGACGCAGAGACACTGAGGCTCAGAGACGCAGACACACAGAGGCTTAGAGACGTAGAGACACAGAGACCCAGAGTCTCAGAGACACAGAGACCCAGAGACACAGAGGCGCAGAGACACAGAGAGGCTCAGTGACTCAGAGACTCAGTGACAGGGAGAATCAGAGACACAGATGCTCAGAGACTCAGAGACTCAGAAACACAGAGACGCAGAGACCCAGAGACTCAGAGACGCAGAGACACAGAGACACAGAGGCTCAGAGACACAGAGGCTCAGAGACTCAGGGACTCAGAGACTCAGAGACGCAGAGACACAGAGGCTCAGAGACTCAGAGACACAGAGACCCAGAGACACAGAATCTCAGAGACACAGACACAAAGAGACCCAGAGGCACACGGACTCAGAGATTTAGAGATGCAGATACACAGAGGCTCAGTGACTCAGAGACTTAGCGACACGGAGAATCAGGGACACAGAGACCCAGAGACACAGAGACTCTGAGACTCAGAGACGCAGAGACACAGAGGCACAGAGACCCAGAGACTCAGAGACCCAGAGACACAGAGACTCAGAAACACAGAGACGCAGAGACACAGAGGCTCAGAGACTCAGAGACACAAAGACACAGAGTCTCAGAGACACACAGACTCAGAGACTCAGAGACACAGAGACACAGAGTCACAGAGACCCAGAGACACAGAGACCCAGAAACACAGAGACACAGAGGCTCAGATACGCAGGGACTCAGAGACGCAGAGACACAGAGGCACAGAGACCCAGAGACTCAGAGACCCAGAGACTCTGAGACTCAGAAACACAGAGACGCAGAGACACAGAGGCTCAGAGACTCAGAGACACAAAGACACAGAGTCTCAGAGACACAGAGACTCAGAGACTCAGAGACACAGAGTCACAGAGACCCAGAGACACAGAGACCCAGAAACACAGAGACACAGAGGTTCAGAGACGCAGGGACTCAGAGACGCAGAGACACAAAGGCTCAGAGACGCAGACACACAGAGGCTCAGAGACGTAGAGACGCAGAGACCCAGAGTCTCAGAGACACAGAGACCCAGAGACACAGAGACACAGAGGCTCAGAGACTCAGAGACACAGAGACTCAGAGACTCAGAGACATAGAGGCTCAGTGACTCAGAGACCCAGAGACTCAGAGACATAGATCCTCAGATGCTCAGAGACCCAGAGACTCAGAGGCGCAGAGACACAGAGGCTCAGTGACTCAGAGACTCAGTGACAGGGAGACTCAGAGACACAGATGATCAGAGACTCAGAAACACAGAGACGCAGAGACCCAGAGACACACAGACTCAGAGACTCAGAGACGCAGAGACACAGAGGCTCAGAGACACAGAGGCTCAGAGACTCAGGGACTCAGAGACTCAGAGACGCAGAGACACAGAGACTCCGAGACTCACCAACACAGAGACTCAGAGAAACAGAGACACAGAGAACCAGAGACACAGAGACTCATAGACTCAGAGACTCAGAGACTCAGAGACACAGAGACTCCGAGACTCAGAGACATAGAGGCTCAGAGACCCAGAGACTCAGAGACCCAGAGACACAGAGGCTCTGTGACACAGAGACTCAGCGACACAGAGACTCAGAGGCACAGATGCTCAGAGACTCAGAGACTCAGAGACGCAGAGACACAGTGGCTCAGAGACACAGAGACTCAGAAACACAGAGACGCAGAGACACAGAGGCTCAGAGACTCAGAGACACAGAGACTCAGAGACTCAGAGACATCGAGGCTCAGAGGCTCAGCGACCCAGAGACTCAGAGACGCAGAGACACAGAGGCTCTGTGACTCAGAGACTCAGCGACACAGAGACTCAGAGGCACAGATGCTCAGAGACTCAGAGACTCAGAGACCCAGAGACACAGTGACTCAGAGACACAGAGACTCAGAGACTCAGAGACACAGAGACTCAGAAACACAGAGACGCAGAGACTCAGAAACACAAAGACGCAGAGACAAAGAGGCTCAGAGATCAGAGACACAAAGACACAGAGTCTCAGAGACACAGAGACTCAGAAACACAGAGACGCAGAGACTCAGGAACACAAAGATGCAGAGACACAGAGGCTCAGAGACTCAGAGACACAAAGACACAGAGTCTCAGAGACACAGAGACTCAGAGACCCAGAGGCTCAGTGGCTCAGAGACCCAGAGACTCAGAGATGCAGAGACACAATGGCTCCGAGACTCAGAGACACAGAGACCCAGAGACACAGAGACACAGAGACCCAGAGACACAGAGACCCAGAAACACAGAGGCTCAGAGACGCAGGGACTCAGAGACGCAGAGACACTGAGGCTCAGAGACGCAGACACACAGAGGCTCAGAGACGTAGAGACACAGAGACCCAGAGTCTCAGAGACACAGAGACCCAGAGACACAGAGGCGCAGAGACACAGAGGCTCAGTGACTCAGAGACTCAGTGACAGGGAGAATCAGATACACAGATGCTCAGAAACTCAGAGACTCAGAAACACAGTGACGCAGAGACACAGAGGCACAGAGACCCAGAGACACAGAGACACAGAGACGCAGGGACTCAGAGACACAGAGACACAGTGACACAGAGACTCAGGGAAACAGAGACCCAGAGACACAGAGATTCATAGACTCAGAGACATAGAGGCTCAGAGGCTCAGAGACAAAGAGACGCAGAGACACAGAGACTCCGAGACTCTCCAACACGGAGAATCAGAGACATAGAGGCTCAGAGGCTCAGAGACCCAGAGACTCAGAGACCCAGAGACACAGAGGCTCTGTGACACAGAGACTCAGCGACACAGAGACTCAGAGGCACAGATGCTCAGAGACTCAGAGACTCAGAGACGCAGAGACACAGAGGCTCAGAGACACAGAGACACAGAGACTCAGAGACACAAAGACACAGAGTCTCAGAGACACAGAGACTCAGAGACTCAGAGACACAGAGGCTCAGTGGCTCAGAGACCCAGAGACTCAGAGATGCAGAGACACAATGGCTCCGAGACTCAGAGACACAGAGACCCAGAGACACAGAGACACAGAGACCCAGAGACACAGAGACCCAGAAACACAGAGGCTCAGAGACGCAGGGACTCAGAGACGCAGAGACGCAGAGACACAGAGGCTCAGTGACGCAGAGACTCAGTGACAGGGAGAATCAGAGACACAGATGCTCAGAGACTCAGAGACTCAGAAACACAGAGACGCAGAGACACAGAGGCACAGAGACCCAGAGACAAAGAGACACAGAGACGCAGAGACTCAGAGACACAGAGACACAGTGACACAGAGACTCAGGGACACAGAGACCCAGAGACACAGAGATTCATAGACACAGAGGCTCAGAGACTCAGAGACTCAGAGACATAAAGGCTCAGAGGCTCAGAGACCCAGAGACGCAGAGACACAGAGACTCCGAGACTCACCAACACGGAGACTCAGAGAAACAGAGACACAGAGAACCAGAGACACAGAGACTCATAGACTCAGAGACTCAGAGACTCAGAGACACAGAGACTCCGAGACTCAGAGACATAGAGGCTCAGAGGCTCAGAGACCCAGAGAATCAGAGACCCAGAGACACAGAGGCTCTGTGACACAGAGACTCAGCGACACAGAGACTCAGAGGCACAGATGCTCAGAGACTCAGAGACTCAGAGACGCAGAGACGCAGAGGCTCAGAGACACAGAGACTCAGAAACACAGAGACGCAGAGACACAGAGGCTCAGAGACTCAGAGACACAGAGACTCAGAGACTCAGAGACATCGAGGCTCAGAGGCTCAGCGACCCAGAGACTCAGAGACGCAGAGACACAGAGGCTCTGTGACTCAGAGACTCAGCGACACAGAGACTCAGAGGCACAGATGCTCAGAGACTCAGAGACTCAGAGACCCAGAGACACAGAGACTCAGAGACACAGAGACTCAGAGACTCAGAGACTCAGAGACCCAGAGACACAGAGACTCAGAAACACAGAGACGCAAAGACTCAGAAACACAAAGACGCAGAGACACAGAGGCTCAGAGACTCAGAGACACAAAGACACAGAGTCTCAGAGACACAGATGCTCAGAGACTCAGAGACTCAGAAACACAGAGACGCAGAGACGCAGAGGCACAGAGACCCAGAGACACAGAGACACAGAGACGCAGAGACTCAGAGACACAGAGACACAGTGACACAGAGACTCAGGGACACAGAGACCCAGAGACACAGAGATTCATAGACTCAGAGACACAGAGGCTCAGAGACTCAGAGACTCAGAGACATAGAGGCTCAGAGGCTCAGAGACCCAGAGACGCAGAGACACAGAGACTCCGAGACTCACCAACACGGAGACTCAGAGAAACAGAGACACAGAGAACCAGAGACACAGAGACTCATAGACTCAGAAACTCAGAGACTCAGAGACATAGAGGCTCAGAGGCTCAGAGACCCAGAGACTCAGAGACGCAGAGACACAGAGGCTCTGTGACTCAGAGACTCAGCGACACAGAGACTCAGAGGCACAGATGCTCAGAGACTCAGAGACACAGAGGCTCAGAGACACAGAGGCTCAGAGACTCAGGGACTCAGAGACTCAGAGACGCAGAGACACAGAGGCTCAGAGACTCAGAGACACAGAGACCCAGAGACACAGAATCTCAGAGACACAGACACAAAGAGACCCAAAGGCACACGGACTCAGAGATTTAGAGACGCAGATACACAGAGGCTCAGTGACTCAGAGACTTAGCGACACGGAGAATCAGGGACACAGAGACCCAGAGACACAGAGACTCTGAGACTCAGAGACGCAGAGACACAGAGGCACAGAGACCCAGAGACTCAGAGACCCAGAGACACAGAGACTCAGAAACACAGAGACGCAGAGACACAGAGGCTCAGAGACTCAGAGACACAAAGACACAGAGTCTCAGAGACACACAGACTCAGAGACACAGAGACCCAGAAACACAGAGACACAGAGGCTCAGAGACGCAGGGACTCAGAGACGCAGAGACACAGAGGCACAGAGACCCAGAGACTCAGAGACCCAGAGACACAGAGACTCAGAAACACAGAGACGCAGAGACACAGAGGCTCAGAGACTCAGAGACACAAAGACACAGAGTCTCAGAGACACAGAGACTCAGAGACTCAGAGACACAGAGTCACAGAGACCCAGAGACACAGAGACCCAGAAACACAGAGACACAGAGGCTCAGAGACGCAGGGACTCAGAGACGCAGAGACACAAAGGCTCAGAGACGCAGACACACAGAGGCTCAGAGACGTAGAGACGCAGAGACCCAGAGTCTCAGAGACACAGAGACCCAGAGACACAGAGACACAGAGGCTCAGAGACTCAGAGACTCAGAGACTCAGAGACATAGAGGCTCAGTGACTCAGAGACCCAGAGACTCAGAGACATAGATCCTCAGATGCTCAGAGACCCAGAGACTCAGAGGCGCAGAGACACAGAGGCTCAGTGACTCAGAGACTCAGTGACAGGGAGACTCAGAGACACAGATGATCAGAGACTCAGAAACACAGAGACGCAGAGACCCAGAGACACACAGACTCAGAGACTCAGAGACGCAGAGACACAGAGACTCCGAGACTCACCAACACAGAGACTCAGAGAAACAGAGACACAGAGAACCAGAGACACAGAGACTCATAGACTCAGAGACTCAGAGACTCAGAGACACAGAGACTCCGAGACTCAGAGACATAGAGGCTCAGAGACCCAGAGACTCAGAGACCCAGAGACACAGAGGCTCTGTGACACAGAGACTCAGCGACACAGAGACTCAGAGGCACAGATGCTCAGAGACTCAGAGACTCAGAGACGCAGAGACACAGTGGCTCAGAGACACAGAGACTCAGAAACACAGAGACGCAGAGACACAGAGGCTCAGAGACTCAGAGACACAGAGACTCAGAGACTCAGAGACATCGAGGCTCAGAGGCTCAGCGACCCAGAGACTCAGAGACGCAGAGACACAGAGGCTCTGTGACTCAGAGACTCAGAGGCACAGATGCTCAGAGACTCAGAGACTCAGAGACCCAGAGACACAGAGACTCAGAAACACAGAGACGCAGAGACTCAGAAACACAAAGACGCAGAGACAAAGAGGCTCAGAGATCAGAGACACAAAGACACAGAGTCTCAGAGACACAGAGACTCAGAAACACAGAGACGCAGAGACTCAGAAACACAAAGATGCAGAGACACAGAGGCTCAGAGACTCAGAGACACAAAGACACAGAGTCTCAGAGACACAGAGACTCAGAGACCCAGAGGCTCAGTGGCTCAGAGACCCAGAGACTCAGAGATGCAGAGACACAATGGCTCCGAGACTCAGAGACACAGAGACCCAGAGACACAGAGACACAGAGACCCAGAGACACAGAGACCCAGAAACACAGAGGCTCAGAGACGCAGGGACTCAGAGACGCAGAGACACTGAGGCTCAGAGACGCAGACACACAGAGGCTCAGAGACGTAGAGACACAGAGACCCAGAGTCTCAGAGACACAGAGACCCAGAGACACAGAGGCGCAGAGACACAGAGGCTCAGTGACTCAGAGACTCAGTGACAGGGAGAATCAGATACACAGATGCTCAGAAACTCAGAGACTCAGAAACACAGAGACGCAGAGACACAGAGGCACAGAGACCCAGAGACACAGAGACACAGAGACGCAGGGACTCAGAGACACAGAGACACAGTGACACAGAGACTCAGGGACACAGAGACCCAGAGACACAGAGATTCATAGACTCAGAGACATAGAGGCTCAGAGGCTCAGAGACAAAGAGACGCAGAGACACAGAGACTCCGAGACTCTCCAGCACGGAGACTCAGAGACATAGAGGCTCAGAGGCTCAGAGACCCAGAGACTCAGAGACCCAGAGACACAGAGGCTCTGTGACACAGAGACTCAGCGACACAGAGACTCAGAGGCACAGATGCTCAGAGACTCAGAGACTCAGAGACGCAGAGACACAGAGGCTCAGAGACACAGAGACACAGAGACACAGAGACTCAGAAACACAGAGACGCAGAGACTCAGAAACACAAAGACGCAGAGACACAGAGGCTCAGAGACTCAGAGACACAAAGACACAGAGTCTCAGAGACACAGAGACTCAGAGACTCAGAGACACAGAGGCTCAGTGGCTCAGAGACCCAGAGACTCAGAGATGCAGAGACACAATGGCTCCGAGACTCAGAGACACAGAGACCCAGAGACACAGAGACACAGAGACCCAGAGACACAGAGACCCAGAAACACAGAGGCTCAGAGACGCAGGGACTCAGAGACGCAGAGACACAGAGGCTCAGAGACGCAGACACACAGAGGTTCAGAGACGTAGAGACACAGAGACCCAGAGTCTCAGAGACACAGAGACCCAGAGACACAGAGGCGCAGAGACACAGAGGCTCAGTGACGCAGAGACTCAGTGACAGGGAGAATCAGAGACACAGATGCTCAGAGACTCAGAGACTCAGAAACACAGAGACGCAGAGACACAGAGGCACAGAGACCCAGAGACACAGAGACACAGAGACGCAGAGACTCAGAGACACAGAGACACAGTGACACAGAGACTCAGGGACACAGAGACCCAGAGACACAGAGATTCATAGACACAGAGGCTCAGAGACTCAGAGACTCAGAGACATAAAGGCTCAGAGGCTCAGAGACCCAGAGACGCAGAGACACAGAGACTCCGAGACTCACCAACACGGAGACTCAGAGAAACAGAGACACAGAGAACCAGAGACACAGAGACTCATAGACTCAGAGACTCAGAGACTCAGAGACACAGAGACTCCGAGACTCAGAGACATAGAGGCTCAGAGGCTCAGAGACCCAGAGAATCAGAGACCCAGAGACACAGAGGCTCTGTGACACAGAGACTCAGCGACAAAGAGACTCAGAGGCACAGATGCTCAGAGACTCAGAGACTCAGAGACGCAGAGACGCAGAGGCTCAGAGACACAGAGACACAGAGACTCAGAAACACAGAGACGCAGAGACACAGAGGCTCAGAGACTCAGAGACACAGAGACTCAGAGACTCAGAGACATCGAGGCTCAGAGGCTCAGCGACCCAGAGACTCAGAGACGCAGAGACACAGAGGCTCTGTGACTCAGAGACTCAGCGACACAGAGACTCAGAGGCACAGATGCTCAGAGACTCAGAGACTCAGAGACCCAGAGACACAGAGACTCAGAGACACAGAGACTCAGAGACTCAGAGACTCAGAGACCCAGAGACACAGAGACTCAGAAACACAGAGACGCAGAGACTCAGAAACACAAAGACGCAGAGACACAGAGGCTCAGAGACTCAGAGACACAAAGACACAGAGTCTCAGAGACACAGATGCTCAGAGACTCAGGGACTCAGAAACACAGAGACGCAGAGACGCAGAGGCACAGAGACCCAGAGACACAGAGACACAGAGACGCAGAGACTCAGAGACACAGAGACACAGTGACACAGAGACTCAGGGACACAGAGACCCAGAGACACAGAGATTCATAGACTCAGAGACACAGAGGCTCAGAGACTCAGAGACTCAGAGACATAGAGGCTCAGAGGCTCAGAGACCCAGAGACGCAGAGACACAGAGACTCCGAGACTCACCAACACGGAGACTCAGAGAAACAGAGACACAGAGAACCAGAGACACAGAGACTCATAGACTCAGAAACTCAGAGACTCAGAGACATAGAGGCTCAGAGGCTCAGAGACCCAGAGACTCAGAGACGCAGAGACACAGAGGCTCTGTGACTCAGAGACTCAGCGACACAGAGACTCAGAGGCACAGATGCTCAGAGACTCAGAGACACAGAGGCTCAGAGACACAGAGGCTCAGAGACTCAGGGACTCAGAGACTCAGAGACGCAGAGACACAGAGGCTCAGAGACTCAGAGACACAGAGACCCAGAGACACAGAATCTCAGAGACACAGACACAAAGAGACCCAAAGGCACACGGACTCAGAGATTTAGAGACGCAGATACACAGAGGCTCAGTGACTCAGAGACTTAGCGACACGGAGAATCAGGGACAAAGAGACCCAGAGACACAGAGACTCTGAGACTCAGAGACGCAGAGACACAGAGGCACAGAGACCCAGAGACTCAGAGACCCAGAGACACAGAGACTCAGAAACACAGAGACGCAGAGACACAGAGGCTCAGAGACTCAGAGACACAAAGACACAGATCTCAGAGACACACAGACTCAGAGACACAGAGACCCAGAAACACAGAGACACAGAGGCTCAGAGACGCAGGGACTCAGAGACGCAGAGACACAGAGGCACAGAGACCCAGAGACTCAGAGACCCAGAGACACAGAGACTCAGAAACACAGAGACGCAGAGACACAGAGGCTCAGAGACTCAGAGACACAAAGACACAGAGTCTCAGAGACACAGAGTCTCAGAGACTCAGAGACACAGAGTCACAGAGACCCAGAGACACAGAGACCCAGAAACACAGAGACACAGAGGCTCAGAGACGCAGGGACTCAGAGACGCAGAGACACAAAGGCTCAGAGACGCAGACACACAGAGGCTCAGAGACGTAGAGACGCAGAGACCCAGAGTCTCAGAGACACAGAGACCCAGAGACACAGAGACACAGAGGCTCAGAGACTCAGAGACACAGAGACTCAGAGACTCAGAGACATAGAGGCTCAGTGACTCAGAGACCCAGAGACTCAGAGACATAGATCCTCAGATGCTCAGAGACCCAGAGACTCAGAGGCGCAGAGACACAGAGGCTCAGTGACTCAGAGACTCAGTGACAGGGAGACTCAGAGACACAGATGATCAGAGACTCAGAAACACAGAGACGCAGAGACCCAGAGACACACAGACTCAGAGACTCAGAGACGCAGAGACACAGAGGCTCAGAGACACAGAGGCTCAGAGACTCAGGGACTCAGAGACTCAGAGACGCAGAGACACAGAGACTCCGAGACTCACCAACACAGAGACTCAGAGAAACAGAGACACAGAGAACCAGAGACACAGAGACTCATAGACTCAGAGACTCAGAGACTCAGAGACACAGAGACTCCGAGACTCAGAGACATAGAGGCTCAGAGACCCAGAGACTCAGAGACCCAGAGACACAGAGGCTCTGTGACACAGAGACTCAGCGACACAGAGACTCAGAGGCACAGATGCTCAGAGACTCAGAGACTCAGAGACGCAGAGACACAGTGGCTCAGAGACACAGAGACTCAGAAACACAGAGACGCAGAGACACAGAGGCTCAGAGACTCAGAGACACAGAGACTCAGAGACTCAGAGACATCGAGGCTCAGAGACACAGAGGCTCAGAGGCTCAGGGACTCAGAGACTCAGAGACGCAGAGACACAGAGGCTCAGTGACTCAGAGACTTAGCGACACGGAGAATCAGGGACACAGAGACCCAGAGACACAGAGACTCTGAGACTCAGAGACGCAGAGACACAGAGGCACAGAGACCCAAAGACACAGAGACACAGAGACGCAGAGACTCAGAGACACAGAGACACAGTGACACAGAGACTCAGGGACACAGAGACCCAGAGACACAGAGATTCATAGACTCAGAGACACAGAGGCTCAGAGACTCAGAGACATAGAGGCTCAGAGGCTCAGAGACCCAGAGACGCAGAGACACAGAGACTCTGAGACTCACCAACACGGAGACTCAGAGAAACAGAGTCACAGAGAACCAGAGACACAGAGACTCATAGACTCAGAGACTCAGAGACTCAGAGACACAGAGACTCCGAGACTCAGAGACATAGAGGCTCAGAGGCTCAGAGACCCAGAGACTCAGAGACCCAGAGACACAGAGGCTCTGTGACACAGAGACTCAGCGACACAGAGACTCAGAGTCTCAGAGACACAGAGACTCAGAGACTCAGAGACTGAGAGACACAGAGGCTCAGTGGCTCAGAGACCCAGAGACTCAGAGATGCAGAGACACAATGGCTCCGAGACTCAGAGACACAAAGACCCAGAGACACAGAGACACAGAGACCCAGAGACACAGAGACCCAGAAACACAGAGGCTCAGAGACGCAGGGACTCAGAGACGCAGAGACACAGAGGCTCAGAGACGCAGACACACAGAGGCTCAGAGACGTAGAGACACAGAGACCCAGAGTCTCAGAGACACAGAGACCCAGAGACACAGAGGCGCAGAGACACAGAGGCTCAGTGACTCAGAGACTCAGTGACAGGGAGAATCAGAGACACAGATGCTCAGAGACTCAGAGACTCAGAAACACAGAGACGCAGAGACCCAGAGACTCAGAGACGCAGAGACACAGAGACACAGAGGCTCAGAGACACAGAGGCTCAGAGACTCAGGGACTCAGAGACTCAGAGACGCAGAGACACAGAGGCTCAGAGACTCAGAGACACAGAGACCCAGAGACACAGAATCTCAGAGACACAGACACAAAGAGACCCAGAGGCACACGGACTCAGAGATTTAGAGATGCAGATACACAGAGGCTCAGTGACTCAGAGACTTAGCGACACGGAGAATCAGGGACACAGAGACCCAGAGACACAGAGACTCTGAGACTCAGAGACTCAGAGACACAGAGACACAGAGTCACAGAGACCCAGAGACACAGAGACCCAGAAACACAGAGACACAGAGGCTCAGAGACGCAGGGACTCAGAGACGCAGAGACACAGAGGCACAGAGACCCAGAGACAAAGAGACGCTGAGACACAGAGGCTCAGAGACTCAGAGACTCAGAGACGCAGAGACACAGTGGCTCAGAGACTCAGAGACTCAGAGACGCAGAGACCCAGAGACACAGAGACCCAGAGATACAGAGACTCATAGACTCAGAGACGCAGAGACACAGAGGCTCAGAGACTCAGAGACTAAGAGACAAAGAGATGCAAAGGCTGAGAGACTCAGAGACACAGAGACACAGAGACCGAGAAACCCAGAGACACAGAGACTCAGAAACACAGAGACGCAGAGACACAGAGGCTTAGAGACCCAGAGACCCAGAGACTCAGAAACACAGAGACGCAGAGACACAGAGGCTCAGAGATGGAGGGACACAGAGGCTCAGAGACTCAGAGACTCAGAGATTCAGAGACCCAGAGATACAGAGTCTCAGAGACACAGACACACAGAGACCCAGAGACACAGAGACTCAGATATTTAGAGACGCAGATACACAGAGGCTCAGTGACTCAGAGACTTAGCGACACGGAGAATCAGGGGCACAGAGACACAGTGACACAGAGACTCTGAGACTCAGAGACGCAGAGACGCAGCGACACAGAGGCTCAGAGACGCAGACACACAGAGGCTCAGAGACTCAGAGACTCAGAGACATAGAGGCTCAGAGGCTCAGAGACCCAGAGACGCAGAGACACAGAGACTCCGAGACTCACCGACACGGAGACTCAGAGAAACAGAGACACAGAGAACCAGAGACACAGAGACTCATAGACTCAGAGACTCAGAGACACAGAGACTCAGAGACTCAGAGACATAGAGGCTCAGAGGCCCAGAGACACAGAGACGCAGAGACACAGAGGCTCTGTGACTCAGAGACTCAGCGACACAGAGACTCAGACGCACAGATGCTCAGAGACTCAGAGACTCAGAGACCCAGAGACACAGAGACTCAGAAACACAGAGACGCTGAGACACAGAGGCTCAGAGACTCAGAGACACAAAGACACAGAGTCTCAGAGACACAGAGACTCAGAGACTCAGAGACATAGAGGCTCAGAGGCCCAGAGACACAGAGACGCAGAGACACAGAGGCTCTGTGACTCAGAGACTCAGCGACACAGAGACTCAGAGGCACAGATGCTCAGAGACACAGAGACCCAGAGACACAGAGACTCAGAAACACAGAGACGCATAGACACAGAGGCTCAGAGACTCAGAGACACAAGGACACAGAGTCTCAGAGACACAGAGACTCAGAGACTCAGAGACACAGAGGCTCAGTAGCTCAGAGACCGAGAGACTCAGAGATGCAGAGACACATTGCCTCCGAGACTCAGAGACACAGAGACCCAGAGACACAGAGACACAGAGACCCAGAGACACAGAGACCCAGAAACACAGAGACACAGAGGCTCAGAGACGCAGGGACTCAGAGACGCAGAGGCACAGAGGCTCAGAGACGTAGAGACACAGAGACCCAGAGTCTCAGAGACACAGAGACCCAGAGACACAGAGACACAGAGGCTCAGAGACTCAGAGACACAGAGACTCCGAGACTCAGAGACACAGAGACACAGAGACCGAGAAACCCAGAGACACAGAGACTCAGAAACACAGAGACGCAGAGACACAGAGGCTTAGAGACCCAGAGACCCAGAGACTCAGAAACACAGAGACGCAGAGACACAGAGGCTCAGAGATGGAGGGACACAGAGGCTCAGAGACTCAGAGACTCAGAGATTCAGAGACCCAGAGATACAGAGTCTCAGAGACACAGACACACAGAGACCCAGAGACACAGAGACTCAGATATTTAGAGACGCAGATACACAGAGGCTCAGTGACTCAGAGACTTAGCGACACGGAGAATCAGGGGCACAGAGACACAGTGACACAGAGACTCTGAGACTCAGAGACGCAGAGACGCAGCGACACAGAGGCTCAGAGACGCAGACACACAGAGGCTCAGAGACTCAGAGACTCAGAGACATAGAGGCTCAGAGGCTCAGAGACCCAGAGACGCAGAGACACAGAGACTCCGAGACTCACCGACACGGAGACTCAGAGAAACAGAGACACAGAGAACCAGAGACACAGAGACTCATAGACTCAGAGACTCAGAGACACAGAGACTCAGAGACTCAGAGACATAGAGGCTCAGAGGCCCAGAGACACAGAGACGCAGAGACACAGAGGCTCTGTGACTCAGAGACTCAGCGACACAGAGACTCAGACGCACAGATGCTCAGAGACTCAGAGACTCAGAGACCCAGAGACACAGAGACTCAGAAACACAGAGACGCTGAGACACAGAGGCTCAGAGACTCAGAGACACAAAGACACAGAGTCTCAGAGACACAGAGACTCAGAGACTCAGAGACATAGAGGCTCAGAGGCCCAGAGACACAGAGACGCAGAGACACAGAGGCTCTGTGACTCAGAGACTCAGCGACACAGAGACTCAGAGGCACAGATGCTCAGAGACACAGAGACCCAGAGACACAGAGACTCAGAAACACAGAGACGCATAGACACAGAGGCTCAGAGACTCAGAGACACAAGGACACAGAGTCTCAGAGACACAGAGACTCAGAGACTCAGAGACACAGAGGCTCAGTAGCTCAGAGACCGAGAGACTCAGAGATGCAGAGACACATTGCCTCCGAGACTCAGAGACACAGAGACCCAGAGACACAGAGACACAGAGACCCAGAGACACAGAGACCCAGAAACACAGAGACACAGAGGCTCAGAGACGCAGGGACTCAGAGACGCAGAGACACAGAGGCTCAGAGACGTAGAGACACAGAGACCCAGAGTCTCAGAGACACAGAGACCCAGAGACACAGAGACACAGAGGCTCAGAGACTCAGAGACACAGAGACTCCGAGACTCAGAGACATAGAGGCTCAGAGGCTCAGAGACCCAGAGACTCAGAGACCCAGAGAAACAGAGGCTCTGTGACACAGAGACTCAGCGACACAGAGACTCAGAGTCTCAGAGACACAGAGACTCAGAGACTCAGAGACTGAGAGACACAGAGGCTCAGTGGCTCAGAGACCCAGAGACTCAGAGATGCAGAGACACAATGGCTCCGAGACTCAGAGACACAAAGACCCAGAGACACAGAGACACAGAGACCCAGAGACACAGAGACCCAGAAACACAGAGGCTCAGAGACGCAGGGACTCAGAGACGCAGAGACACAGAGGCTCAGAGACGCAGACACACAGAGGCTCAGAGACGTAGAGACACAGAGACCCAGAGTCTCAGAGACACAGAGACCCAGAGACACAGAGGCGCAGAGACACAGAGGCTCAGTGACTCAGAGACTCAGTGACAGGGAGAATCAGAGACACAGATGCTCAGAGACTCAGAGACTCAGAAACACAGAGACGCAGAGACCCAGAGACTCAGAGACGCAGAGACACAGAGACACAGAGGCTCAGAGACACAGAGGCTCAGAGACTCAGGGACTCAGAGACTCAGAGACGCAGAGACACAGAGGCTCAGAGACTCAGAGACACAGAGACCCAGAGACACAGAATCTCAGAGACACAGACACAAAGAGACCCAGAGGCACACGGACTCAGAGATTTAGAGATGCAGATACACAGAGGCTCAGTGACTCAGAGACTTAGCGACACGGAGAATCAGGGACACAGAGACCCAGAGACACAGAGACTCTGAGACTCAGAGACGCAGAGACACAGAGGCACAGAGACCCAGAGACTCAGAGACCCAGAGACACAGAGACTCAGAAACACAGAGACGCAGAGACATAGAGGCTCAGAGACTCAGAGACACAAAGACACAGAGTCTCAGAGACACAGAGACTCAGAGACTCAGAGACTCAGAGACACAGAGACACAGAGTCACAGAGACCCAGAGACACAGAGACCCAGAAACACAGAGACACAGAGGCTCAGAGACGCAGGGACTCAGAGACGCAGAGACACAGAGGCACAGAGACCCAGAGACACAGAGACACAGAGACGCAGAGACTCAGAGACACAGAGACACAGTGACACAGAGACTCAGGGACACAGAGACCCAGAGACACAGAGATTCATAGACTCAGAGACACAGAGGCTCAGAGACTCAGAGACTCAGAGACATAGAGGCTCAGAGGCTCAGAGACACAGAGACGCAGAGACACAGAGACTCCGAGACTCACCGACACGGAGACTCAGAGAAACAGAGACACAGAGAACCAGAGACACAGAGACTCATAGACTCAGAGACTCAGAGACTCAGAGACACAGAGACTCCGAGACTCAGAGACATAGAGGCTCAGAGGCTCAGAGACCCAGAGACTCAGAGACCCAGAGACAAAGAGACGCTGAGACACAGAGGCTCAGAGACTCAGAGACTCAGAGACGCAGAGACACAGTGGCTCAGAGACTCAGAGACTCAGAGACGCAGAGACCCAGAGACACAGAGACCCAGAGACACAGAGACTCATAGACTCAGAGACGCAGAGACACAGAGGCTCAGAGACTCAGAGACTAAGAGACAAAGAGATGCAAAGGCTGAGAGACTCAGAGACACAGAGACCGAGAAACCCAGAGACACAGAGACTCAGAAACACAGAGACGCAGAGACACAGAGGCTTAGAGACCCAGAGACCCAGAGACTCAGAAACACAGAGACGCAGAGACACAGAGGCTCAGAGATGGAGGGACACAGAGGCTCAGAGACTCAGAGACTCAGAGATTCAGAGACCCAGAGATACAGAGTCTCAGAGACACAGACACACAGAGACCCAGAGACACAGAGACTCAGATATTTAGAGACGCAGATACACAGAGGCTCAGTGACTCAGAGACTTAGCGACACGGAGAATCAGGGGCACAGAGACACAGTGACACAGAGACTCTGAGACTCAGAGACGCAGAGACGCAGCGACACAGAGGCTCAGAGACGCAGACACACAGAGGCTCAGAGGCTCAGAGACCCAGAGACGCAGAGACACAGAGACTCCGAGACTCACCGACACGGAGACTCAGAGAAACAGAGACACAGAGAACCAGAGACACAGAGACTCATAGACTCAGAGACTCAGAGACACAGAGACTCAGAGACTCAGAGACATAGAGGCTCAGAGGCCCAAAGACACAGAGACGCAGAGACACAGAGGCTCTGTGACTCAGAGACTCAGCGACACAGAGACTCAGACGCACAGATGCTCAGAGACTCAGAGACTCAGAGACCCAGAGACACAGAGACTCAGAAACACAGAGACGCTGAGACACAGAGGCTCAGAGACTCAGAGACACAAAGACACAGAGCCTCAGAGACACAGAGACTCAGAGACTCAGAGACATAGAGGCTCAGAGGCCCAGAGACACAGAGACGCAGAGACACAGAGGCTCTGTGACTCAGAGACTCAGCGACACAGAGACTCAGAGGCACAGATGCTCAGAGACACAGAGACCCAGAGACACAGAGACTCAGAAACACAGAGACGCATAGACACAGAGGCTCAGAGACTCAGAGACACAAGGACACAGAGTCTCAGAGACACAGAGACTCAGAGACTCAGAGACACAGAGGCTCAGTAGCTCAGAGACCGAGAGACTCAGAGATGCAGAGACACATTGCCTCCGAGACTCAGAGACACAGAGACCCAGAGACACAGAGACACAGAGACCCAGAGACACAGAGACTCAGAGACCCAGAGACACAGAGACTCAGAGACATAGAGGCTCAGTGACTCAGAGACCCAGAGGCTCAGAGACATAGAGGCTCAGATGCTCAGAGACCCAGAGACTCAGAGGCGCAGAGACACAGAGGCTCAGTGACTCAGAGACTCAGTGACAGGGAGACTCGGAGACACAGATGCTCAGAGACTCAGAAACACAGAGACGCAGAGAACCAGAGACACACAGACTCAGAGACTCAGAGACGCAGAGACACAGAGGCTCAGAGACACAGAGGCTCAGAGGCTCAGGGACTCAGAGACTCAGAGACGCAGAGACACAGAGGCTCAGTGACTCAGAGACTTAGCGACACGGAGAATCAGGGACACAGAGACCCAGAGACACAGAGACTCTGAGACTCAGAGACGCAGAGACACAGAGGCACAGAGACCCAAAGACACAGAGACACAGAGACGCAGAGACTCAGAGACACAGAGACACAGTGACACAGAGACTCAGGGACACAGAGACCCAGAGACACAGAGATTCATAGACTCAGAGACACAGAGGCTCAGAGACTCAGAGACATAGAGGCTCAGAGGCTCAGAGACCCAGAGACACAGAGACACAGAGACTCTGAGACTCACCAACACGGAGACTCAGAGAAACAGAGTCACAGAGAACCAGAGACACAGAGACTCATAGACTCAGAGACTCAGAGACTCAGAGACACAGAGACTCCGAGACTCAGAGACATAGAGGCTCAGAGGCTCAGAGACCCAGAGACTCAGAGACCCAGAGACACAGAGGCTCTGTGACACAGAGACTCAGCGACACAGAGACTCAGAGTCTCAGAGACACAGAGACTCAGAGACTCAGAGACTGAGAGACACAGAGGCTCAGTGGCTCAGAGACCCAGAGACTCAGAGATGCAGAGACACAATGGCTCCGAGACTCAGAGACACAAAGACCCAGAGACACAGAGACACAGAGACCCAGAGACACAGAGACCCAGAAACACAGAGGCTCAGAGACGCAGGGACTCAGAGACGCAGAGACACAGAGGCTCAGAGACGCAGACACACAGAGGCTCAGAGACGTAGAGACACAGAGACCCAGAGTCTCAGAGACACAGAGACCCAGAGACACAGAGGCGCAGAGACACAGAGGCTCAGTGACTCAGAGACTCAGTGACAGGGAGAATCAGAGACACAGATGCTCAGAGACTCAGAGACTCAGAAACACAGAGACGCAGAGACCCAGAGACTCAGAGACGCAGAGACACAGAGACACAGAGGCTCAGAGACACAGAGGCTCAGAGACTCAGGGACTCAGAGACTCAGAGATGCAGAGACACAGAGGCTCAGAGACTCAGAGACACAGAGACCCAGAGACACAGAATCTCAGAGACACAGACACAAAGAGACCCAGAGGCACACGGACTCAGAGATTTAGAGATGCAGATACACAGAGGCTCAGTGACTCAGAGACTTAGCGACACGGAGAATCAGGGACACAGAGACCCAGAGACACAGAGACTCTGAGACTCAGAGACGCAGAGACACAGAGGCACAGAGACTCAGAGACCCAGAGACACAGAGACTCAGAAACACAGAGACGCAGAGACATAGAGGCTCAGAGACTCAGAGACACAAAGACACAGAGTCTCAGAGACACAGAGACTCAGAGACTCAGAGACTCAGAGACACAGAGACACAGAGTCACAGAGACCCAGAGACACAGAGACCCAGAAACACAGAGACACAGAGGCTCAGAGACGCAGGGACTCAGAGACGCAGAGACACAGAGGCACAGAGACCCAGAGACACAGAGACACAGAGACGCAGAGACTCAGAGACACAGAGACACAGTGACACAGAGACTCAGGGACACAGAGACCCAGAGACACAGAGATTCATAGACTCAGAGACACAGAGGCTCAGAGACTCAGAGACTCAGAGACATAGAGGCTCAGAGGCTCAGAGACACAGAGACGCAGACACACAGAGACTCCGAGACTCACCGACACGGAGACTCAGAGAAACAGAGACACAGAGAACCAGAGACACAGAGACTCATAGACTCAGAGACTCAGAGACTCAGAGACACAGAGACTCCGAGACTCAGAGACATAGAGGCTCAGAGGCTCAGAGACCCAGAGACTCAGAGACCCAGAGACAAAGAGACGCTGAGACACAGAGGCTCAGAGACTCAGAGACTCAGAGACGCAGAGACACAGTGGCTCAGAGACTCAGAGACTCAGAGACGCAGAGACCCAGAGACACAGAGACCCAGAGACACAGAGACTCATAGACTCAGAGACGCAGAGACACAGAGGCTCAGAGACTCAGAGACTAAGAGACAAAGAGATGCAAAGGCTGAGAGACTCAGAGACACAGAGACACAGAGACCGAGAAACCCAGAGACACAGAGACTCAGAAACACAGAGACGCAGAGACACAGAGGCTTAGAGACCCAGAGACCCAGAGACTCAGCGACACAGAGACTCAGACGCACAGATGCTCAGAGACTCAGAGACTCAGAGACCCAGAGACACAGAGACTCAGAAACACAGAGACGCTGAGACACAGAGGCTCAGAGACTCAGAGACACAAAGACACAGAGTCTCAGAGACACAGAGACTCAGAGACTCAGAGACATAGAGGCTCAGAGGCCCAGAGACACAGAGACGCAGAGACACAGAGGCTCTGTGACTCAGAGACTCAGCGACACAGAGACTCAGAGGCACAGATGCTCAGAGACACAGAGACCCAGAGACACAGAGACTCAGAAACACAGAGACGCATAGACACAGAGGCTCAGAGACTCAGAGACACAAGGACACAGAGTCTCAGAGACACAGAGACTCAGAGACTCAGAGACACAGAGGCTCAGTAGCTCAGAGACCGAGAGACTCAGAGATGCAGAGACACATTGCCTCCGAGACTCAGAGACACAGAGACCCAGAGACACAGAGACACAGAGACCCAGAGACACAGAGACTCAGAGACCCAGAGACACAGAGACTCAGAGACATAGAGGCTCAGTGACTCAGAGACCCAGAGGCTCAGAGACATAGAGGCTCAGATGCTCAGAGACCCAGAGACTCAGAGGCGCAGAGACACAGAGGCTCAGTGACTCAGAGACTCAGTGACAGGGAGACTCGGAGACACAGATGCTCAGAGACTCAGAAACACAGAGACGCAGAGAACCAGAGACACACAGACTCAGAGACTCAGAGACGCAGAGACACAGAGGCTCAGAGACACAGAGGCTCAGAGGCTCAGGGACTCAGAGACTCAGAGACGCAGAGACACAGAGGCTCAGTGACTCAGAGACTTAGCGACACGGAGAATCAGGGACACAGAGACCCAGAGACACAGAGACTCTGAGACTCAGAGACGCAGAGACACAGAGGCACAGAGACCCAAAGACACAGAGACACAGAGACGCAGAGACTCAGAGACACAGAGACACAGTGACACAGAGACTCAGGGACACAGAGACCCAGAGACACAGAGATTCATAGACTCAGAGACACAGAGGCTCAGAGACTCAGAGACATAGAGGCTCAGAGGCTCAGAGACCCAGAGACGCAGAGACACAGAGACTCTGAGACTCACCAACACGGAGACTCAGAGAAACAGAGTCACAGAGAACCAGAGACACAGAGACTCATAGACTCAGAGACTCAGAGACTCAGAGACACAGAGACTCCGAGACTCAGAGACATAGAGGCTCAGAGGCTCAGAGACCCAGAGACTCAGAGACCCAGAGACACAGAGGCTCTGTGACACAGAGACTCAGCGACACAGAGACTCAGAGTCTCAGAGACACAGAGACTCAGAGACTCAGAGACTGAGAGACACAGAGGCTCAGTGGCTCAGAGACCCAGAGACTCAGAGATGCAGAGACACAATGGCTCCGAGACTCAGAGACACAAAGACCCAGAGACACAGAGACACAGAGACCCAGAGACACAGAGACCCAGAAACACAGAGGCTCAGAGACGCAGGGACTCAGAGACGCAGAGACACAGAGGCTCAGAGACGCAGACACACAGAGGCTCAGAGACGTAGAGACACAGAGACCCAGAGTCTCAGAGACACAGAGACCCAGAGACACAGAGGCGCAGAGACACAGAGGCTCAGTGACTCAGAGACTCAGTGACAGGGAGAATCAGAGACACAGATGCTCAGAGACTCAGAGACTCAGAAACACAGAGACGCAGAGACCCAGAGACTCAGAGACGCAGAGACACAGAGACACAGAGGCTCAGAGACACAGAGGCTCAGAGACTCAGGGACTCAGAGACTCAGAGATGCAGAGACACAGAGGCTCAGAGACTCAGAGACACAGAGACCCAGAGACACAGAATCTCAGAGACACAGACACAAAGAGACCCAGAGGCACACGGACTCAGAGATTTAGAGATGCAGATACACAGAGGCTCAGTGACTCAGAGACTTAGCGACACGGAGAATCAGGGACACAGAGACCCAGAGACACAGAGACTCTGAGACTCAGAGACGCAGAGACACAGAGGCACAGAGACTCAGAGACCCAGAGACACAGAGACTCAGAAACACAGAGACGCAGAGACATAGAGGCTCAGAGACTCAGAGACACAAAGACACAGAGTCTCAGAGACACAGAGACTCAGAGACTCAGAGACTCAGAGACACAGAGACACAGAGTCACAGAGACCCAGAGACACAGAGACCCAGAAACACAGAGACACAGAGGCTCAGAGACGCAGGGACTCAGAGACGCAGAGACACAGAGGCACAGAGACCCAGAGACACAGAGACACAGAGACGCAGAGACTCAGAGACACAGAGACACAGTGACACAGAGACTCAGGGACACAGAGACCCAGAGACACAGAGATTCATAGACTCAGAGACACAGAGGCTCAGAGACTCAGAGACTCAGAGACATAGAGGCTCAGAGGCTCAGAGACACAGAGACGCAGACACACAGAGACTCCGAGACTCACCGACACGGAGACTCAGAGAAACAGAGACACAGAGAACCAGAGACACAGAGACTCATAGACTCAGAGACTCAGAGACTCAGAGACACAGAGACTCCGAGACTCAGAGACATAGAGGCTCAGAGGCTCAGAGACCCAGAGACTCAGAGACCCAGAGACAAAGAGACGCTGAGACACAGAGGCTCAGAGACTCAGAGACTCAGAGACGCAGAGACACAGTGGCTCAGAGACTCAGAGACTCAGAGACGCAGAGACCCAGAGACACAGAGACCCAGAGACACAGAGACTCATAGACTCAGAGACGCAGAGACACAGAGGCTCAGAGACTCAGAGACTAAGAGACAAAGAGATGCAAAGGCTGAGAGACTCAGAGACACAGAGACACAGAGACCGAGAAACCCAGAGACACAGAGACTCAGAAACACAGAGACGCAGAGACACAGAGGCTTAGAGACCCAGAGACCCAGAGACTCAGAAACACAGAGACGCAGAGACACAGAGGCTCAGAGATGGAGGGACACAGAAGCTCAGAGACTCAGAGACTCAGAGATTCAGAGACCCAGAGATACAGAGTCTCAGAGACACAGACACACAGAGACCCAGAGACACAGAGACTCAGATATTTAGAGACGCAGATACACAGAGGCTCAGTGACTCAGAGACTTAGCGACACGGAGAATCAGGGGCACAGAGACACAGTGACACAGAGACTCTGAGACTCAGAGACGCAGAGACGCAGCGACACAGAGGCTCAGAGACGCAGACACACAGAGGCTCAGAGACTCAGAGACTCAGAGACATAGAGGCTCAGAGGCTCAGAGACCCAGAGACGCAGAGACACAGAGACTCCGAGACTCACCGACACGGAGACTCAGAGAAACAGAGACACAGAGAACCAGAGACACAGAGACTCATAGACTCAGAGACTCAGAGACACAGAGACTCAGAGACTCAGAGACATAGAGGCTCAGAGGCCCAGAGACACAGAGACGCAGAGACACAGAGGCTCTGTGACTCAGAGACTCAGCGACACAGAGACTCAGACGCACAGATGCTCAGAGACTCAGAGACTCAGAGACCCAGAGACACAGAGACTCAGAAACACAGAGACGCTGAGACACAGAGGCTCAGAGACTCAGAGACACAAAGACACAGAGTCTCAGAGACACAGAGACTCAGAGACTCAGAGACATAGAGGCTCAGAGGCCCAGAGACACAGAGACGCAGAGACACAGAGGCTCTGTGACTCAGAGACTCAGCGACACAGAGACTCAGAGGCACAGATGCTCAGAGACACAGAGACCCAGAGACACAGAGACTCAGAAACACAGAGACGCATAGACACAGAGGCTCAGAGACTCAGAGACACAAGGACACAGAGTCTCAGAGACACAGAGACTCAGAGACTCAGAGACACAGAGGCTCAGTAGCTCAGAGACCGAGAGACTCAGAGATGCAGAGACACATTGCCTCCGAGACTCAGAGACACAGAGACCCAGAGACACAGAGACACAGAGACCCAGAGACACAGAGACCCAGAAACACAGAGACACAGAGGCTCAGAGACGCAGGGACTCAGAGACGCAGAGACACAGAGGCTCAGAGACGTAGAGACACAGAGACCCAGAGTCTCAGAGACACAGAGACCCAGAGACACAGAGACACAGAGGCTCAGAGACTCAGAGACACAGAGACTCCGAGACTCAGAGACATAGAGGCTCAGAGGCTCAGAGACCCAGAGACTCAGAGACCCAGAGAAACAGAGGCTCTGTGACACAGAGACTCAGCGACACAGAGACTCAGAGTCTCAGAGACACAGAGACTCAGAGACTCAGAGACTGAGAGACACAGAGGCTCAGTGGCTCAGAGACCCAGAGACTCAGAGATGCAGAGACACAATGGCTCCGAGACTCAGAGACACAAAGACCCAGAGACACAGAGACACAGAGACCCAGAGACACAGAGACCCAGAAACACAGAGGCTCAGAGACGCAGGGACTCAGAGACGCAGAGACACAGAGGCTCAGAGACGCAGACACACAGAGGCTCAGAGACGTAGAGACACAGAGACCCAGAGTCTCAGAGACACAGAGACCCAGAGACACAGAGGCGCAGAGACACAGAGGCTCAGTGACTCAGAGACTCAGTGACAGGGAGAATCAGAGACACAGATGCTCAGAGACTCAGAGACTCAGAAACACAGAGACGCAGAGACCCAGAGACTCAGAGACGCAGAGACACAGAGACACAGAGGCTCAGAGACACAGAGGCTCAGAGACTCAGGGACTCAGAGACTCAGAGACGCAGAGACACAGAGGCTCAGAGACTCAGAGACACAGAGACCCAGAGACACAGAATCTCAGAGACACAGACACAAAGAGACCCAGAGGCACACGGACTCAGAGATTTAGAGATGCAGATACACAGAGGCTCAGTGACTCAGAGACTTAGCGACACGGAGAATCAGGGACACAGAGACCCAGAGACACAGAGACTCTGAGACTCAGAGACGCAGAGACACAGAGGCTCAGTGACTCAGAGACTTAGCGACACGGAGAATCAGGGACACAGAGACCCAGAGACACAGAGACTCTGAGACTCAGAGACGCAGAGACACAGAGGCACAGAGACCCAAAGACACAGAGACACAGAGACGCAGAGACTCAGAGACACAGAGACACAGTGACACAGAGACTCAGGGACACAGAGACCCAGAGACACAGAGATTCATAGACTCAGAGACACAGAGGCTCAGAGACTCAGAGACATAGAGGCTCAGAGGCTCAGAGACCCAGAGACGCAGAGACACAGAGACTCTGAGACTCACCAACACGGAGACTCAGAGAAACAGAGTCACAGAGAACCAGAGACACAGAGACTCATAGACTCAGAGACTCAGAGACTCAGAGACACAGAGACTCCGAGACTCAGAGACATAGAGGCTCAGAGGCTCAGAGACCCAGAGACTCAGAGACCCAGAGAAACAGAGGCTCTGTGACACAGAGACTCAGCGACACAGAGACTCAGAGTCTCAGAGACACAGAGACTCAGAGACTCAGAGACTGAGAGACACAGAGGCTCAGTGGCTCAGAGACCCAGAGACTCAGAGATGCAGAGACACAATGGCTCCGAGACTCAGAGACACAGAGACCCAGAGACACAGAGACACAGAGACCCAGAGACACAGAGACCCAGAAACACAGAGGCTCAGAGACGCAGGGACTCAGAGACGCAGAGACACTGAGGCTCAGAGACGCAGACACACAGAGGCTTAGAGACGTAGAGACACAGAGACCCAGAGTCTCAGAGACACAGAGACCCAGAGACACAGAGGCGCAGAGACACAGAGAGGCTCAGTGACTCAGAGACTCAGTGACAGGGAGAATCAGAGACACAGATGCTCAGAGACTCAGAGACTCAGAAACACAGAGACGCAGAGACCCAGAGACTCAGAGACGCAGAGACACAGAGACACAGAGGCTCAGAGACACAGAGGCTCAGAGACTCAGGGACTCAGAGACTCAGAGACGCAGAGACACAGAGGCTCAGAGACTCAGAGACACAGAGACCCAGAGACACAGAATCTCAGAGACACAGACACAAAGAGACCCAGAGGCACACGGACTCAGAGATTTAGAGATGCAGATACACAGAGGCTCAGTGACTCAGAGACTTAGCGACACGGAGAATCAGGGACACAGAGACCCAGAGACACAGAGACTCTGAGACTCAGAGACGCAGAGACACAGAGGCACAGAGACCCAGAGACTCAGAGACCCAGAGACACAGAGACTCAGAAACACAGAGACGCAGAGACACAGAGGCTCAGAGACTCAGAGACACAAAGACACAGAGTCTCAGAGACACACAGACTCAGAGACTCAGAGACACAGAGACACAGAGTCACAGAGACCCAGAGACACAGAGACCCAGAAACACAGAGACACAGAGGCTCAGATACGCAGGGACTCAGAGACGCAGAGACACAGAGGCACAGAGACCCAGAGACTCAGAGACCCAGAGACTCTGAGACTCAGAAACACAGAGACGCAGAGACACAGAGGCTCAGAGACTCAGAGACACAAAGACACAGAGTCTCAGAGACACAGAGACTCAGAGACTCAGAGACACAGAGTCACAGAGACCCAGAGACACAGAGACCCAGAAACACAGAGACACAGAGGTTCAGAGACGCAGGGACTCAGAGACGCAGAGACACAAAGGCTCAGAGACGCAGACACACAGAGGCTCAGAGACGTAGAGACGCAGAGACCCAGAGTCTCAGAGACACAGAGACCCAGAGACACAGAGACACAGAGGCTCAGAGACTCAGAGACACAGAGACTCAGAGACTCAGAGACATAGAGGCTCAGTGACTCAGAGACCCAGAGACTCAGAGACATAGATCCTCAGATGCTCAGAGACCCAGAGACTCAGAGGCGCAGAGACACAGAGGCTCAGTGACTCAGAGACTCAGTGACAGGGAGACTCAGAGACACAGATGATCAGAGACTCAGAAACACAGAGACGCAGAGACCCAGAGACACACAGACTCAGAGACTCAGAGACGCAGAGACACAGAGGCTCAGAGACACAGAGGCTCAGAGACTCAGGGACTCAGAGACTCAGAGACGCAGAGACACAGAGACTCCGAGACTCACCAACACAGAGACTCAGAGAAACAGAGACACAGAGAACCAGAGACACAGAGACTCATAGACTCAGAGACTCAGAGACTCAGAGACACAGAGACTCCGAGACTCAGAGACATAGAGGCTCAGAGACCCAGAGACTCAGAGACCCAGAGACACAGAGGCTCTGTGACACAGAGACTCAGCGACACAGAGACTCAGAGGCACAGATGCTCAGAGACTCAGAGACTCAGAGACGCAGAGACACAGTGGCTCAGAGACACAGAGACTCAGAAACACAGAGACGCAGAGACACAGAGGCTCAGAGACTCAGAGACACAGAGACTCAGAGACTCAGAGACATCGAGGCTCAGAGGCTCAGCGACCCAGAGACTCAGAGACGCAGAGACACAGAGGCTCTGTGACTCAGAGACTCAGCGACACAGAGACTCAGAGGCACAGATGCTCAGAGACTCAGAGACTCAGAGACCCAGAGACACAGAGACTCAGAGACACAGAGACTCAGAGACTCAGAGACACAGAGACTCAGAAACACAGAGACGCAGAGACTCAGAAACACAAAGACGCAGAGACAAAGAGGCTCAGAGATCAGAGACACAAAGACACAGAGTCTCAGAGACACAGAGACTCAGAAACACAGAGACGCAGAGACTCAGGAACACAAAGATGCAGAGACACAGAGGCTCAGAGACTCAGAGACACAAAGACACAGAGTCTCAGAGACACAGAGACTCAGAGACCCAGAGGCTCAGTGGCTCAGAGACCCAGAGACTCAGAGATGCAGAGACACAATGGCTCCGAGACTCAGAGACACAGAGACCCAGAGACACAGAGACACAGAGACCCAGAGACACAGAGACCCAGAAACACAGAGGCTCAGAGACGCAGGGACTCAGAGACGCAGAGACACTGAGGCTCAGAGACGCAGACACACAGAGGCTCAGAGACGTAGAGACACAGAGACCCAGAGTCTCAGAGACACAGAGACCCAGAGACACAGAGGCGCAGAGACACAGAGGCTCAGTGACTCAGAGACTCAGTGACAGGGAGAATCAGATACACAGATGCTCAGAAACTCAGAGACTCAGAAACACAGAGACGCAGAGACACAGAGGCACAGAGACCCAGAGACACAGAGACACAGAGACGCAGGGACTCAGAGACACAGAGACACAGTGACACAGAGACTCAGGGACACAGAGACCCAGAGACACAGAGATTCATAGACTCAGAGACATAGAGGCTCAGAGGCTCAGAGACAAAGAGACGCAGAGACACAGAGACTCCGAGACTCTCCAACACGGAGACTCAGAGACATAGAGGCTCAGAGGCTCAGAGACCCAGAGACTCAGAGACCCAGAGACACAGAGGCTCTGTGACACAGAGACTCAGCGACACAGAGACTCAGAGGCACAGATGCTCAGAGACTCAGAGACTCAGAGACGCAGAGACACAGAGGCTCAGAGACACAGAGACACAGAGACACAGAGACTCAGAAACACAGAGACGCAGAGACTCAGAAACACAAAGACGCAGAGACACAGAGGCTCAGAGACTCAGAGACACAAAGACACAGAGTCTCAGAGACACAGAGACTCAGAGACTCAGAGACACAGAGGCTCAGTGGCTCAGAGACCCAGAGACTCAGAGATGCAGAGACACAATGGCTCCGAGACTCAGAGACACAGAGACCCAGAGACACAGAGACACAGAGACCCAGAGACACAGAGACCCAGAAACACAGAGGCTCAGAGACGCAGGGACTCAGAGACGCAGAGACGCAGAGACACAGAGGCTCAGTGACGCAGAGACTCAGTGACAGGGAGAATCAGAGACACAGATGCTCAGAGACTCAGAGACTCAGAAACACAGAGACGCAGAGACACAGAGGCACAGAGACCCAGAGACAAAGAGACACAGAGACGCAGAGACTCAGAGACACAGAGACACAGTGACACAGAGACTCAGGGACACAGAGACCCAGAGACACAGAGATTCATAGACACAGAGGCTCAGAGACTCAGAGACTCAGAGACATAAAGGCTCAGAGGCTCAGAGACCCAGAGACGCAGAGACACAGAGACTCCGAGACTCACCAACACGGAGACTCAGAGAAACAGAGACACAGAGAACCAGAGACACAGAGACTCATAGACTCAGAGACTCAGAGACTCAGAGACTCAGAGACACAGAGACTCCGAGACTCAGAGACATAGAGGCTCAGAGGCTCAGAGACCCAGAGAATCAGAGACCCAGAGACACAGAGGCTCTGTGACACAGAGACTCAGCGACACAGAGACTCAGAGGCACAGATGCTCAGAGACTCAGAGACTCAGAGACGCAGAGGCTCAGAGACACAGAGACTCAGAAACACAGAGACGCAGAGACACAGAGGCTCAGAGACTCAGAGACACAGAGACTCAGAGACTCAGAGACATCGAGGCTCAGAGGCTCAGCGACCCAGAGAATCAGAGACGCAGAGACACAGAGGCTCTGTGACTCAGAGACTCAGCGACACAGAGACTCAGAGGCACAGATGCTCAGAGACTCAGAGACTCAGAGACCCAGAGACACAGAGACTCAGAGACACAGAGACTCAGAGACTCAGAGACTCAGAGACCCAGAGACACAGAGACTCAGAAACACAGAGACGCAAAGACTCAGAAACACAAAGACGCAGAGACACAGAGGCTCAGAGACTCAGAGACACAAAGACACAGAGTCTCAGAGACACAGATGCTCAGAGACTCAGAGACTCAGAAACACAGAGACGCAGAGACGCAGAGGCACAGAGACCCAGAGACACAGAGACACAGAGACGCAGAGACTCAGAGACACAGAGACACAGTGACACAGAGACTCAGAGACATAGAGGCTCAGAGGCTCAGAGACCCAGAGACGCAGAGACACAGAGACTCCGAGACTCACCAACACGGAGACCCAGAGAAACAGAGACACAGAGAACCAGAGACACAGAGACTCATAGACTCAGAAACTCAGAGACTCAGAGACATAGAGGCTCAGAGGCTCAGAGACCCAGAGACTCAGAGACGCAGAGACACAGAGGCTCTGTGACTCAGAGACTCAGCGACACAGAGACTCAGAGGCACAGATGCTCAGAGACTCAGAGACACAGAGGCTCAGAGACACAGAGGCTCAGAGACTCAGGGACTCAGAGACGCAGAGACACAGAGGCTCAGAGACTCAGAGACACAGAGACCCAGAGACACAGAATCTCAGAGACACAGACACAAAGAGACCCAGAGGCACACGGACTCAGAGATTTAGAGACGCAGATACACAGAGGCTCAGTGACTCAGAGACTTAGCGACACGGAGAATCAGGGACACAGAGACCCAGAGACACAGAGACTCTGAGACTCAGAGACGCAGAGACACAGAGGCACAGAGACCCAGAGACTCAGAGACCCAGAGACACAGAGACTCAGAAACACAGAGACGCAGAGACACAGAGGCTCAGAGACTCAGAGACACAAAGACACAGAGTCTCAGAGACACACAGACTCAGAGACACAGAGACCCAGAAACACAGAGACACAGAGGCTCAGAGACGCAGGGACTCAGAGACGCAGAGACACAGAGGCACAGAGACCCAGAGACTCAGAGACCCAGAGACACAGAGACTCAGAAACACAGAGACGCAGAGACACAGAGGCTCAGAGACTCAGAGACACAAAGACACAGAGTCTCAGAGACACAGAGACTCAGAGACTCAGAGACACAGAGTCACAGAGACCCAGAGACACAGAGACCCAGAAACACAGAGACACAGAGGCTCAGAGACGCAGGGACTCAGAGACGCAGAGACACAAAGGCTCAGAGACGCAGACACACAGAGGCTCAGAGACGTAGAGACGCAGAGACCCAGAGTCTCAGAGACACAGAGACCCAGAGACACAGAGACACAGAGGCTCAGAGACTCAGAGACACAGAGACTCAGAGACTCAGAGACATAGAGGCTCAGTGACTCAGAGACCCAGAGACTCAGAGACATAGATCCTCAGATGCTCAGAGACCCAGAGACTCAGAGGCGCAGAGACACAGAGGCTCAGTGACTCAGAGACTCAGTGACAGGGAGACTCAGAGACACAGATGATCAGAGACTCAGAAACACAGAGACGCAGAGACCCAGAGACACACAGACTCAGAGACTCAGAGACGCAGAGACACAGAGACTCCGAGACTCACCAACACAGAGACTCAGAGAAACAGAGACACAGAGAACCAGAGACACAGAGACTCATAGACTCAGAGACTCAGAGACTCAGAGACACAGAGACTCCGAGACTCAGAGACATAGAGGCTCAGAGACCCAGAGACTCAGAGACCCAGAGACACAGAGGCTCTGTGACACAGAGACTCAGCGACACAGAGACTCAGAGGCACAGATGCTCAGAGACTCAGAGACTCAGAGACGCAGAGACACAGTGGCTCAGAGACACAGAGACTCAGAAACACAGAGACGCAGAGACACAGAGGCTCAGAGACTCAGAGACACAGAGACTCAGAGACTCAGAGACATCGAGGCTCAGAGGCTCAGCGACCCAGAGACTCAGAGACGCAGAGACACAGAGGCTCTGTGACTCAGAGACTCAGAGGCACAGATGCTCAGAGACTCAGAGACTCAGAGACCCAGAGACACAGAGACTCAGAGACACAGAGACTCAGAGACTCAGAGACTCAGAGACACAGAGACTCAGAAACACAGAGACGCAGAGACTCAGAAACACAAAGACGCAGAGACAAAGAGGCTCAGAGATCAGAGACACAAAGACACAGAGTCTCAGAGACACAGAGACTCAGAAACACAGAGACGCAGAGACTCAGAAACACAAAGATGCAGAGACACAGAGGCTCAGAGACTCAGAGACACAAAGACACAGAGTCTCAGAGACACAGAGACTCAGAGACCCAGAGGCTCAGTGGCTCAGAGACCCAGAGACTCAGAGATGCAGAGACACAATGGCTCCGAGACTCAGAGACACAGAGACCCAGAGACACAGAGACACAGAGACCCAGAGACACAGAGACCCAGAAACACAGAGGCTCAGAGACGCAGGGACTCAGAGACGCAGAGACACTGAGGCTCAGAGACGCAGACACACAGAGGCTCAGAGACGTAGAGACACAGAGACCCAGAGTCTCAGAGACACAGAGACCCAGAGACACAGAGGCGCAGAGACACAGAGGCTCAGTGACTCAGAGACTCAGTGACAGGGAGAATCAGATACACAGATGCTCAGAAACTCAGAGACTCAGAAACACAGAGACGCAGAGACACAGAGGCACAGAGACCCAGAGACACAGAGACACAGAGACGCAGGGACTCAGAGACACAGAGACACAGTGACACAGAGACTCAGGGACACAGAGACCCAGAGACACAGAGATTCATAGACTCAGAGACATAGAGGCTCAGAGGCTCAGAGACAAAGAGACGCAGAGACACAGAGACTCCGAGACTCTCCAACACGGAGACTCAGAGACATAGAGGCTCAGAGGCTCAGAGACCCAGAGACTCAGAGACCCAGAGACACAGAGGCTCTGTGACACAGAGACTCAGCGACACAGAGACTCAGAGGCACAGATGCTCAGAGACTCAGAGACTCAGAGACGCAGAGACACAGAGGCTCAGAGACACAGAGACACAGAGACACAGAGACTCAGAAACACAGAGACGCAGAGACTCAGAAACACAAAGACGCAGAGACACAGAGGCTCAGAGACTCAGAGACACAAAGACACAGAGTCTCAGAGACACAGAGACTCAGAGACTCAGAGACACAGAGGCTCAGTGGCTCAGAGACCCAGAGACTCAGAGATGCAGAGACACAATGGCTCCGAGACTCAGAGACACAGAGACCCAGAGACACAGAGACACAGAGACCCAGAGACACAGAGACCCAGAAACACAGAGGCTCAGAGACGCAGGGACTCAGAGACGCAGAGACACTGAGGCTCAGAGACGCAGACACACAGAGGCTCAGAGACGTAGAGACACAGAGACCCAGAGTCTCAGAGACACAGAGACCCAGAGACACAGAGGCGCAGAGACACAGAGGCTCAGTGACTCAGAGACTCAGTGACAGGGAGAATCAGATACACAGATGCTCAGAAACTCAGAGACTCAGAAACACAGAGACGCAGAGACACAGAGGCACAGAGACCCAGAGACACAGAGACACAGAGACGCAGGGACTCAGAGACACAGAGACACAGTGACACAGAGACTCAGGGACACAGAGACCCAGAGACACAGAGATTCATAGACTCAGAGACATAGAGGCTCAGAGGCTCAGAGACAAAGAGACGCAGAGACACAGAGACTCCGAGACTCTCCAGCACGGAGACTCAGAGACATAGAGGCTCAGAGGCTCAGAGACCCAGAGACTCAGAGACCCAGAGACACAGAGGCTCTGTGACACAGAGACTCAGCGACACAGAGACTCAGAGGCACAGATGCTCAGAGACTCAGAGACTCAGAGACGCAGAGACACAGAGGCTCAGAGACACAGAGACACAGAGACACAGAGACACAGAAACACAGAGACGCAGAGACTCAGAAACACAAAGACGCAGAGACACAGAGGCTCAGAGACTCAGAGACACAAAGACACAGAGTCTCAGAGACACAGAGACTCAGAGACTCAGAGACACAGAGGCTCAGTGGCTCAGAGACCCAGAGACTCAGAGATGCAGAGACACAATGGCTCCGAGACTCAGAGACACAGAGACCCAGAGACACAGAGACCCAGAAACACAGAGACACAGAGGCTCAGAGACGCAGGGACTCAGAGACGCAGAGACACAGAGGCTCAGAGACGTAGAGACACAGAGACCCGGAGTCTCAGAGACACAGAGACCCAGAGACACAGAGACACAGAGGCTCAGAGACTCAGAGACACAGTGACTCAGAGACATAGAGGCTCAGTGACTCAGAGACCCAGAGACTCAGAGACATAGAGGCTCTGATGCTCAGAGACCCAGAGACTCAGAGGCGCAGAGACACAGAGGCTCAGTGACTCAGAGACTCAGTGACAGGGAGACTCAGAGACACAGATGCTCAGAGACTCAGAAACACAGAGACGCAGAGACCCAGAGACACACAGACTCAGAGACTCAGAGACGCAGAGACACAGAGGCTCAGAGACACAGAGACTTAGCGACACGGAGAATCAGGGACACAGAGACCCAGAGACACAGAGACTCTGAGACTCAGAGACGCAGAGACACAGAGGCTCAGTGACTCAGAGACTTAGCGACACGGAGAATCAGGGACACAGAGACCCAGAGACACAGAGACTCTGAGACTCAGAGACGCAGAGACACAGAGGCACAGAGACCCAAAGACACAGAGACACAGAGACGCAGAGACTCAGAGACACAGAGACACAGTGACACAGAGACTCAGGGACACAGAGACCCAGAGACACAGAGATTCATAGACTCAGAGACACAGAGGCTCAGAGACTCAGAGACATAGAGGCTCAGAGGCTCAGAGACCCAGAGACGCAGAGACACAGAGACTCTGAGACTCACCAACACGGAGACTCAGAGAAACAGAGTCACAGAGAACCAGAGACACAGAGACTCATAGACTCAGAGACTCAGAGACTCAGAGACACAGAGACTCCGAGACTCAGAGACATAGAGGCTCAGAGGCTCAGAGACCCAGAGACTCAGAGACCCAGAGAAACAGAGGCTCTGTGACACAGAGACTCAGCGACACAGAGACTCAGAGTCTCAGAGACACAGAGACTCAGAGACTCAGAGACTGAGAGACACAGAGGCTCAGTGGCTCAGAGACCCAGAGACTCAGAGATGCAGAGACACAATGGCTCCGAGACTCAGAGACACAGAGACCCAGAGACACAGAGACACAGAGACCCAGAGACACAGAGACCCAGAAACACAGAGGCTCAGAGACGCAGGGACTCAGAGACGCAGAGACACTGAGGCTCAGAGACGCAGACACACAGAGGCTTAGAGACGTAGAGACACAGAGACCCAGAGTCTCAGAGACACAGAGACCCAGAGACACAGAGGCGCAGAGACACAGAGAGGCTCAGTGACTCAGAGACTCAGTGACAGGGAGAATCAGAGACACAGATGCTCAGAGACTCAGAGACTCAGAAACACAGAGACGCAGAGACCCAGAGACTCAGAGACGCAGAGACACAGAGACACAGAGGCTCAGAGACACAGAGGCTCAGAGACTCAGGGACTCAGAGACTCAGAGACGCAGAGACACAGAGGCTCAGAGACTCAGAGACACAGAGACCCAGAGACACAGAATCTCAGAGACACAGACACAAAGAGACCCAGAGGCACACGGACTCAGAGATTTAGAGATGCAGATACACAGAGGCTCAGTGACTCAGAGACTTAGCGACACGGAGAATCAGGGACACAGAGACCCAGAGACACAGAGACTCTGAGACTCAGAGACGCAGAGACACAGAGGCACAGAGACCCAGAGACTCAGAGACCCAGAGACACAGAGACTCAGAAACACAGAGACGCAGAGACACAGAGGCTCAGAGACTCAGAGACACAAAGACACAGAGTCTCAGAGACACACAGACTCAGAGACTCAGAGACACAGAGACACAGAGTCACAGAGACCCAGAGACACAGAGACCCAGAAACACAGAGACACAGAGGCTCAGATACGCAGGGACTCAGAGACGCAGAGACACAGAGGCACAGAGACCCAGAGACTCAGAGACCCAGAGACTCTGAGACTCAGAAACACAGAGACGCAGAGACACAGAGGCTCAGAGACTCAGAGACACAAAGACACAGAGTCTCAGAGACACAGAGACTCAGAGACTCAGAGACACAGAGTCACAGAGACCCAGAGACACAGAGACCCAGAAACACAGAGACACAGAGGTTCAGAGACGCAGGGACTCAGAGACGCAGAGACACAAAGGCTCAGAGACGCAGACACACAGAGGCTCAGAGACGTAGAGACGCAGAGACCCAGAGTCTCAGAGACACAGAGACCCAGAGACACAGAGACACAGAGGCTCAGAGACTCAGAGACACAGAGACTCAGAGACTCAGAGACATAGAGGCTCAGTGACTCAGAGACCCAGAGACTCAGAGACATAGATCCTCAGATGCTCAGAGACCCAGAGACTCAGAGGCGCAGAGACACAGAGGCTCAGTGACTCAGAGACTCAGTGACAGGGAGACTCAGAGACACAGATGATCAGAGACTCAGAAACACAGAGACGCAGAGACCCAGAGACACACAGACTCAGAGACTCAGAGACGCAGAGACACAGAGGCTCAGAGACACAGAGGCTCAGAGACTCAGGGACTCAGAGACTCAGAGACGCAGAGACACAGAGACTCCGAGACTCACCAACACAGAGACTCAGAGAAACAGAGACACAGAGAACCAGAGACACAGAGACTCATAGACTCAGAGACTCAGAGACTCAGAGACACAGAGACTCCGAGACTCAGAGACATAGAGGCTCAGAGACCCAGAGACTCAGAGACCCAGAGACACAGAGGCTCTGTGACACAGAGACTCAGCGACACAGAGACTCAGAGGCACAGATGCTCAGAGACTCAGAGACTCAGAGACGCAGAGACACAGTGGCTCAGAGACACAGAGACTCAGAAACACAGAGACGCAGAGACACAGAGGCTCAGAGACTCAGAGACACAGAGACTCAGAGACTCAGAGACATCGAGGCTCAGAGGCTCAGCGACCCAGAGACTCAGAGACGCAGAGACACAGAGGCTCTGTGACTCAGAGACTCAGCGACACAGAGACTCAGAGGCACAGATGCTCAGAGACTCAGAGACTCAGAGACCCAGAGACACAGAGACTCAGAGACACAGAGACTCAGAGACTCAGAGACACAGAGACTCAGAAACACAGAGACGCAGAGACTCAGAAACACAAAGACGCAGAGACAAAGAGGCTCAGAGATCAGAGACACAAAGACACAGAGTCTCAGAGACACAGAGACTCAGAAACACAGAGACGCAGAGACTCAGGAACACAAAGATGCAGAGACACAGAGGCTCAGAGACTCAGAGACACAAAGACACAGAGTCTCAGAGACACAGAGACTCAGAGACCCAGAGGCTCAGTGGCTCAGAGACCCAGAGACTCAGAGATGCAGAGACACAATGGCTCCGAGACTCAGAGACACAGAGACCCAGAGACACAGAGACACAGAGACCCAGAGACACAGAGACCCAGAAACACAGAGGCTCAGAGACGCAGGGACTCAGAGACGCAGAGACACTGAGGCTCAGAGACGCAGACACACAGAGGCTCAGAGACGTAGAGACATAGAGACCCAGAGTCTCAGAGACACAGAGACCCAGAGACACAGAGGCGCAGAGACACAGAGGCTCAGTGACTCAGAGACTCAGTGACAGGGAGAATCAGATACACAGATGCTCAGAAACTCAGAGACTCAGAAACACAGAGACGCAGAGACACAGAGGCACAGAGACCCAGAGACACAGAGACACAGAGACGCAGGGACTCAGAGACACAGAGACACAGTGACACAGAGACTCAGGGACACAGAGACCCAGAGACACAGAGATTCATAGACTCAGAGACATAGAGGCTCAGAGGCTCAGAGACAAAGAGACGCAGAGACACAGAGACTCCGAGACTCTCCAACACGGAGACTCAGAGACATAGAGGCTCAGAGGCTCAGAGACCCAGAGACTCAGAGACCCAGAGACACAGAGGCTCTGTGACACAGAGACTCAGCGACACAGAGACTCAGAGGCACAGATGCTCAGAGACTCAGAGACTCAGAGACGCAGAGACACAGAGGCTCAGAGACACAGAGACACAGAGACACAGAGACTCAGAAACACAGAGACGCAGAGACTCAGAAACACAAAGACGCAGAGACACAGAGGCTCAGAGACTCAGAGACACAAAGACACAGAGTCTCAGAGACACAGAGACTCAGAGACTCAGAGACACAGAGGCTCAGTGGCTCAGAGACCCAGAGACTCAGAGATGCAGAGACACAATGGCTCCGAGACTCAGAGACACAGAGACCCAGAGACACAGAGACACAGAGACCCAGAGACACAGAGACCCAGAAACACAGAGGCTCAGAGACGCAGGGACTCAGAGACGCAGAGACGCAGAGACACAGAGGCTCAGTGACGCAGAGACTCAGTGACAGGGAGAATCAGAGACACAGATGCTCAGAGACTCAGAGACTCAGAAACACAGAGACGCAGAGACACAGAGGCACAGAGACCCAGAGACAAAGAGACACAGAGACGCAGAGACTCAGAGACACAGAGACACAGTGACACAGAGACTCAGGGACACAGAGACCCAGAGACACAGAGATTCATAGACACAGAGGCTCAGAGACTCAGAGACTCAGAGACATAAAGGCTCAGAGGCTCAGAGACCCAGAGACGCAGAGACACAGAGACTCCGAGACTCACCAACACGGAGACTCAGAGAAACAGAGACACAGAGAACCAGAGACACAGAGACTCATAGACTCAGAGACTCAGAGACTCAGAGACACAGAGACTCCGAGACTCAGAGACATAGAGGCTCAGAGGCTCAGAGACCCAGAGAATCAGAGACCCAGAGACACAGAGGCTCTGTGACACAGAGACTCAGCGACACAGAGACTCAGAGGCACAGATGCTCAGAGACTCAGAGACTCAGAGACGCAGAGGCTCAGAGACACAGAGACTCAGAAACACAGAGACGCAGAGACACAGAGGCTCAGAGACTCAGAGACACAGAGACTCAGAGACTCAGAGACATCGAGGCTCAGAGGCTCAGCGACCCAGAGAATCAGAGACGCAGAGACACAGAGGCTCTGTGACTCAGAGACTCAGCGACACAGAGACTCAGAGGCACAGATGCTCAGAGACTCAGAGACTCAGAGACCCAGAGACACAGAGACTCAGAGACACAGAGACTCAGAGACTCAGAGACTCAGAGACCCAGAGACACAGAGACTCAGAAACACAGAGACGCAAAGACTCAGAAACACAAAGACGCAGAGACACAGAGGCTCAGAGACTCAGAGACACAAAGACACAGAGTCTCAGAGACACAGATGCTCAGAGACTCAGAGACTCAGAAACACAGAGACGCAGAGACGCAGAGGCACAGAGACCCAGAGACACAGAGACACAGAGACGCAGAGACTCAGAGACACAGAGACACAGTGACACAGAGACTCAGAGACATAGAGGCTCAGAGGCTCAGAGACCCAGAGACGCAGAGACACAGAGACTCCGAGACTCACCAACACGGAGACCCAGAGAAACAGAGACACAGAGAACCAGAGACACAGAGACTCATAGACTCAGAAACTCAGAGACTCAGAGACATAGAGGCTCAGAGGCTCAGAGACCCAGAGACTCAGAGACGCAGAGACACAGAGGCTCTGTGACTCAGAGACTCAGCGACACAGAGACTCAGAGGCACAGATGCTCAGAGACTCAGAGACACAGAGGCTCAGAGACACAGAGGCTCAGAGACTCAGGGACTCAGAGACGCAGAGACACAGAGGCTCAGAGACTCAGAGACTCAGAGACACAGAGACCCAGAGACACAGAATCTCAGAGACACAGACACAAAGAGAC